>NW_026988561.1:0-48550 GCF_030222135.1 Aotus nancymaae | reverse complement strand
AGTGCACACATTGACAACTGTTCTGTTAGATAGCTGCGTTTTGGATTTAGAAGCAGATATTTCCCTGTGCTTACTGCTGTTTCTTCCATATGCCGGTAATGGGCTGAAAACGCCTGTTTTGGGACTCTGCAGAGAAAGTGTTTGCAGACAGCTGAATCCACACACGGGTTTAACTCTGGAAGTTGAGTGCACACATTGACAACCGTTCTGTTAGATAGCTGCGTTTTGGATTTAGAAGCAGATATTTCCCTGTGCTTACTGCTGTTTCTTCCATATGCCGGTAATGGGCTGAAAACGCCTGTTTTGGGACTCTGCAGAGAAAGTGTTTGCAGACTGCTGAATCCACACACGGGTTTAACTCTGGAAGTTGAGTGCACACATTGACAACCGTTCTGTTAGATAGCTGCGTTTTGGATTTAGAAGCAGATATTTCCCTGTGCTGACTGCTGTTTCTTCCATATGCCGGTAATGGGCTGAAAACGCCTGTTTTGGGACTCTGCAGAGAAAGTGTTTGCAGACTGCTGAATCCACACACGGGTTTAACTCTGGAAGTTGAGTGCACACATTGACAACCGTTCTGTTAGATAGCTGCGTTTTGGATTTAGAAGCAGATATTTCCCTGGGCTTACTGCTGTTTCTTCCATATGCCGGTAATGGGCTGAAAACGCCTGTTTTGGGACTCTGCAGAGAAAGTGTTTGCAGACAGCTGAATCCACACGGGTTTAACTCTGGAAGTTGAGTGCACACATTGACAACTGTTCTGTTAGATAGCTGCGTTTTGGATTTAGAAGCAGATATTTCCCTGTGCTTACTGCTGTTCTTCCATATGCCGGTAATGGGCTGAAAACGCCTGTTTTGGGACTCTGCAGAGAAAGTCTCTGCAGACTGCTGAATCCACACACGGGTTTAACTCTGGAAGTTGAGTGCACACATTGACAACCGTTCTGTTAGATAGCTGCGTTTTGGATTTAGAAGCAGATATTTCCCTGTGCTTACTGCTGTTTCTTCCATATGCCGGTAATGGGCTGAAAACGCCTGTTTTGGGACTCTGCAGAGAAAGTGTTTGCAGACTGCTGAATCCACACCGGGTTTAACTCTGGAAGTTGAGTGCACACATTGACAACCGTTCTGTTAGATAGCTGCGTTTTGGATTTAGAAGCAGATATTTCCCTGTGCTTACTGCTGTTTGTTCCATATGCCGGTAATGGGCTGAAAACGCCTGTTTTGGGACTCTGCAGAGAAAGTCTCTGCAGACTGCTGAATCCACACACGGGTTTAACTCTGGAAGTTGAGTGCACACATTGACAACCGTTCTGTTAGATAGCTGCGTTTTGAATTTAGTGGCAGATATTTCCCTGTGCTTACTGCTGTTTCTTCCATATGCCGGTAATGGGCTGAAAACGCCTGTTTTGGAACTCTGCAGAGAAAGTGTTTGCAGACTGCTGAATCCACACACGGGTTTAACTCTGGAAGTTGAGTGCACACATTGACAACCGTTCTGTTAGATAGCTGCGTTTTGGATTTAGAGGCAGATATTTCCCTGGGCTTACTGCTGTTTCTTCCATATGCCGGTAATGGGCTGAAAACGCCTGTTTTGGGACTCTGCAGAGAAAGTCTCTGCAGACTGCTGAATCCACACACGGGTTTAACTCTGGAAATTGAGTGCACACATTGACAACCGTTCTGTTAGATAGCTGCGTTTTGGATTTAGAAGCAGATATTTCCCTGTGCTTACTGCTGTTTCTTCCATATGCCGGTATTGGGCTGAAAACGCCTGTTTTGGGACTCTGCAGAGAAAGTGTTTGCAGACTGCTGAATCCACACACGGGTTTATCTCTGGAAGTTGAGTGCACGCATTGACAACCATTCAGTTAGATAGCTGCCTTTTGGTTTTAGAAGCAGTTATTTCTCTTTACAGCATATACTCTCATTCACTCTGGAATATCCAAACGCAGCTCCTAAAAGAAACGGGTTTCTAAGTATAATCAGATATTTCTCTTTACATCTTGTACCCCAGTACACTCTGATATATGCATACGCAGCTCCTGGAAGAAACGTGTTTGTAACTCGCTGAATCTGTGCATATATTGAAGTCTCTTAGGTGAATGAACACACAGCAGAGGAGTTTGAAAAAAACATTTCTTCCATGTTATAGATGCACTGTTACTGCTATTGCTTTTAGGCTGGTGTTTTCCTGGAAATGTTGGTTTTAGAATTTCCATATAAATGGTTTGTAAACTGCTGCTTAAGTGGAGCAGTTTAATTCGTTAAGTTGAATGCCCTCATTCACAATCATTCTGTTAGCTAGCTCCGTTTTGGTTTTAGAAGCCTGTGTTTCTAGTTACAGCATATACTCCCATTCATTCTGGAATAGCCAAACGCAGCTCCCAGAATAGACGTGTTTCTAAGTCGCTGAATCTAAACATAGATTCAACTCCCTTAGGTGAACGAACACACAGCACAGCAGTTTGAAAGAAACGTTTTATTTGAGTTTTAGACGCAGTCTTATTGCTATTTCTTAGAGGCCGGTATTTTGCTGGGAATGTCTGTTTTAGAATCTGCACAAAAATCTTTTCTAAACTGCTGCATAGAAACAACAGTTTATCTCAATAAGCTGAATGCACACAGTGACAACCATTCTGTTAGATGGCTCCGTGTTTGTTTTAGAACCAGATATTTCACTTTAAACCTTATACTCCAGTACACTCTGGAATATGCAAATGCAGCTCCTGGAAGAAACGTGTTTCTTACTCGCTGAATCTGAACATATACTCAAGACTCTTAGGTGAATGAACACAGAGCAGAGCATTTTGAAGAAAACGTTTCTTCTATGTTATAGATGCAGTCTTACTGCTACTTCTTTGAGGCTGGTGTTTTGCTGCAAATGTTGATTTTAGAATTTGCATATAAAGGGTTTCTAAACTGCTGCCTAAGAAGAGCAGATTAACCCTTTAAGTTGAATGCACACATTCACAACCATTCTGTTAGATAGCTCCGTTTTGGTTTTAGAAACAGATATTTCTCTTTACAGCATTTACTCCCATACACTCTGGAATATCGAAATGCAGCTCCTAGAATAAACGTGTTTCAAACTCGCTGAATCCAAACATAGATTCAACGACCTTTGGTGAACGAACACACTGCAGAGCAGTTTGAAAGAAACGTTCCCTCTGAGTTTTAGACGCAGTCTTACTGCTATTTCTTATAGGCCGGTATTTTGCTGGAAATGTCTGTTTGAGAATCTACACAGAAATGATTTCTAAACTGCTGCATACAAACAGCAGTTTAGCTCAGTAAGTTGAATGCACACATTGACAACCATTCCATTAGATCATCCGTTTTTTTTTGGAACGAGACATTTGTCTTTACATCTTATACTCCAGTATACTCTGGAATAGGCAAACACAGCTCCTGGAAGAAACGTGTTGCTAACTAGCTGAATCTGAACATATATTCAAGTCTCTTATATGAATGAACACACAGCAGAGCAGTTTGAAAACAGTTTCTTCCATGTTCAAGATGCAGTCTTACTGCTATTTCCTATAGGCTGGTGTTTTGCTGGAAAGGTCTGTATGAGAATTTGCATATAAAGGGTTTCTAAAGTGCTGCATGAGAAGAGCAGTTTACCTCTTTAAGCCGAAGGCACACATTCACAACCACTCTGCTAGATAGATCCATTTTGGTTTTAGAAACAGATATTTCTCTTTACAGCATACACTCCCATTCAATCTGGAATATCCAAAGACAGCTCCTAGAATAAACGTGTTTCTATCTCGCTGAATCTGAACATAGATTCAACTCCCTTAGGCCAAAGAACACAAGGCCGAGCAGTTTGAAAGAAACGTTTCTTCTGAGTTTTAGACGCAGTCTTAATGTTCTTTCTTATATATGCCGGTACTGGGCCGGAAAGGCCTGTTTTGAGACTCTGCACAGAAAGTGTTTGCAGACTGCTGAATCCACACACGGGTTTAACTCTGGAAGTTGAGTGCACACATTGACAACCGTTCTGTTAGATAGCTGCGTTTTGGATTTAGAAGCAGATATTTCCCTGTGCTTACTGCTGTTTCTTCCATATGCCGGTAATGGGCTGAAAACGCCTGTTTTGGGACTCTGCAGAGAAAGTGTTTGCAGACTGCTGAATCCACACACGGGTTTAACTCTGGAAGTTGAGTGCACACATTGACAACCGTTCTGTTAGATAGCTGCGTTTTGGATTTAGAAGCAGATATTTCCCTGTGCTTACTGCTGTTTCTTCCATATGCCGGTAATGGGCTGAAAACGCCTGTTTTGGGACTCTGCAGAGAAAGTGTTTGCAGACTGCTGAATCCACACACGGGTTTAACTCTGGAAGTTGAGTGCACACATTGACAACCGTTCTGTTAGATAGCTGCGTTTTGGATTTAGAAGCAGATATTTCCCTGGGCTTACTGCTGTTTCTTCCATATGCCGGTAATGGGCTGAAAACGCCTGTTTTGGGACTATGCAGAGAAAGTGTTTGCAGACTGCTGAATCCACACACCGGTTTAACTCTGGAAGTTGAGTGCACACATTGACAACCGTTCTGTTAGATAGCTGCGTTTTGGATTTAGAAGCAGATATTTCCCTGTGCTTACTGCTGTTTCTTCCATATGCCGGTAATGGGCTGAAAACGCCTGTTTTGGGACTCTGCAGAGAAAGTGTTTGCAGACTGCTGAATCCACACACGGGTTTAACTCTGGAAGTTGAGTGCACACATTGACAACCGTTCTGTTAGATAGCTGCGTTTTGGATTTAGAAGCAGATATTTCCCTGTGCTGACTGCTGTTTCTTCCATATGCCGGTAATGGGCTGAAAACGCCTGTTTTGGGACTCTGCAGAGAAAGTGTTTGCAGACTGCTGAATCCACACACGGGTTTAACTCTGGAAGTTGAGTGCACACATTGACAACCGTTCTGTTAGATAGCTGCGTTTTGGATTTAGAAGCAGATATTTCCCTGGGCTTACTGCTGTTTCTTCCATATGCCGGTAATGGGCTGAAAACGCCTGTTTTGGGACTCTGCAGAGAAAGTGTTTGCAGACAGCTGAATCCACACACGGGTTTAACTCTGGAAGTTGAGTGCACACATTGACAACTGTTCTGTTAGATAGCTGCGTTTTGGATTTAGAAGCAGATATTTCCCTGTGCTTACTGCTGTTTCTTCCATATGCCGGTAATGGGCTGAAAACGCCTGTTTTGGGACTCTGCAGAGAAAGTCTCTGCAGACTGCGGAATCCACACACGGGTTTAACTCTGGAAGTTGAGTGCACACATTGACAACCGTTCTGTTAGATAGCTGCGTTTTGGATTTAGAAGCAGATATTTCCCTGTGCTTACTGCTGTTTCTTCCATATGCCGGTAATGGGCTGAAAACGCCTGTTTTGGGACTCTGCAGAGAAAGTGTTTGCAGACTGCTGAATCCACACACGGGTTTAACTCTGGAAGTTGAGTGCACACATTGACAACCGTTCTGTTAGATAGCTGCGTTTTGGATTTAGAAGCAGATATTTCCCTGTGCTGACTGCTGTTTCTTCCATATGCCGGTAATGGGCTGAAAACGCCTGTTTTGGGACTCTGCAGAGAAAGTGTTTGCAGACTGCTGAATCCACACACGGGTTTAACTCTGGAAGTTGAGTGCACACATTGACAACCGTTCTGTTAGATAGCTGCGTTTTGGATTTAGAAGCAGATATTTCCCTGGGCTTACTGCTGTTTCTTCCATATGCCGGTAATGGGCTGAAAACGCCTGTTTTGGGACTCTGCAGAGAAAGTGTTTGCAGACAGCTGAATCCACACACGGGTTTAACTCTGGAAGTTGAGTGCACACATTGACAACTGTTCTGTTAGATAGCTGCGTTTTGGATTTAGAAGCAGATATTTCCCTGTGCTTACTGCTGTTTCTTCCATATGCCGGTAATGGGCTGAAAACGCCTGTTTTGGGACTCTGCAGAGAAAGTCTCTGCAGACTGCGGAATCCACACACGGGTTTAACTCTGGAAGTTGAGTGCACACATTGACAACCGTTCTGTTAGATAGCTGCGTTTTGGATTTAGAAGCAGATATTTCCCTGTGCTTACTGCTGTTTCTTCCATATGCCGGTAATGGGCTGAAAACGCCTGTTTTGGGACTCTGCAGAGAAAGTGTTTGCAGACTGCTGAATCCACACACGGGTTTAACTCTGGAAGTTGAGTGCACACATTGACAACCGTTCTGTTAGATAGCTGCGTTTTGGATTTAGAAGCAGATATTTCCCTGTGCTTACTGCTGTTTCTTCCATATGCCGGTATTGGGCTGAAAACGCCTGTTTTGGGACTCTGCAGAGAAAGTGTTTGCAGACTGCTGAATCCACACACGGGTTTATCTCTGGAAGTTGAGTGCACGCATTGACAACCATTCAGTTAGATAGCTGCCTTTTGGTTTTAGAAGCAGTTATTTCTCTTTACAGCATATACTCTCATTCACTCTGGAATATCCAAACGCAGCTCCTAAAAGAAACGGGTTTCTAAGTATAATCAGATATTTCTCTTTACATCTTGTACCCCAGTACACTCTGATATATGCATACGCAGCTCCTGGAAGAAACGTGTTTGTAACTCGCTGAATCTGTGCATATATTGAAGTCTCTTAGGTGAATGAACACACAGCAGAGGAGTTTGAAAAAAACATTTCTTCCATGTTATAGATGCACTGTTACTGCTATTGCTTTTAGGCTGGTGTTTTCCTGGAAATGTTGGTTTTAGAATTTCCATATAAATGGTTTGTAAACTGCTGCTTAAGTGGAGCAGTTTAATTCGTTAAGTTGAATGCCCTCATTCACAATCATTCTGTTAGCTAGCTCCGTTTTGGTTTTAGAAGCCTGTGTTTCTAGTTACAGCATATACTCCCATTCATTCTGGAATAGCCAAACGCAGCTCCCAGAATAGACGTGTTTCTAAGTCGCTGAATCTAAACATAGATTCAACTCCCTTAGGTGAACGAACACACAGCACAGCAGTTTGAAAGAAACGTTTTATTTGAGTTTTAGACGCAGTCTTATTGCTATTTCTTAGAGGCCGGTATTTTGCTGGGAATGTCTGTTTTAGAATCTGCACAAAAATCTTTTCTAAACTGCTGCATAGAAACAACAGTTTATCTCAATAAGCTGAATGCACACAGTGACAACCATTCTGTTAGATGGCTCCGTGTTTGTTTTAGAACCAGATATTTCACTTTAAACCTTATACTCCAGTACACTCTGGAATATGCAAATGCAGCTCCTGGAAGAAACGTGTTTCTTACTCGCTGAATCTGAACATATACTCAAGACTCTTAGGTGAATGAACACAGAGCAGAGCATTTTGAAGAAAACGTTTCTTCTATGTTATAGATGCAGTCTTACTGCTACTTCTTTGAGGCTGGTGTTTTGCTGCAAATGTTGATTTTAGAATTTGCATATAAAGGGTTTCTAAACTGCTGCCTAAGAAGAGCAGATTAACCCTTTAAGTTGAATGCACACATTCACAACCATTCTGTTAGATAGCTCCGTTTTGGTTTTAGAAACAGATATTTCTCTTTACAGCATTTACTCCCATACACTCTGGAATATCGAAATGCAGCTCCTAGAATAAACGTGTTTCAAACTCGCTGAATCCAAACATAGATTCAACGACCTTTGGTGAACGAACACACTGCAGAGCAGTTTGAAAGAAACGTTCCCTCTGAGTTTTAGACGCAGTCTTACTGCTATTTCTTATAGGCCGGTATTTTGCTGGAAATGTCTGTTTGAGAATCTACACAGAAATGATTTCTAAACTGCTGCATACAAACAGCAGTTTAGCTCAGTAAGTTGAATGCACACATTGACAACCATTCCATTAGATCATCCGTTTTTTTTTGGAACGAGACATTTGTCTTTACATCTTATACTCCAGTATACTCTGGAATAGGCAAACACAGCTCCTGGAAGAAACGTGTTGCTAACTAGCTGAATCTGAACATATATTCAAGTCTCTTATATGAATGAACACACAGCAGAGCAGTTTGAAAACAGTTTCTTCCATGTTCAAGATGCAGTCTTACTGCTATTTCCTATAGGCTGGTGTTTTGCTGGAAAGGTCTGTATGAGAATTTGCATATAAAGGGTTTCTAAAGTGCTGCATGAGAAGAGCAGTTTACCTCTTTAAGCCGAAGGCACACATTCACAACCACTCTGCTAGATAGATCCATTTTGGTTTTAGAAACAGATATTTCTCTTCACAGCATACACTCCCATTCAATCTGGAATATCCAAAGACAGCTCCTAGAATAAACGTGTTTCTATCTCGCTGAATCTGAACATAGATTCAACTCCCTTAGGCCAAAGAACACAAGGCCGAGCAGTTTGAAAGAAACGTTTCTTCTGAGTTTTAGACGCAGTCTTAATGTTCTTTCTTATATAGGCCGGTACTGGGCCGGAAAGGCCTGTTTTGAGACTCTGCACAGAAAGTGTTTGCAGACTGCTGAATCCACACACGGGTTTAACTCTGGAAGCTGAGTGCACACATTGACAACCGTTCTGTTAGATAGCTGCGTTTTGGATTTAGAAGCAGATATTTCCCTGTGCTTACTGCTGTTTCTTCCATATGCCGGTAATGGGCTGAAAACGCCTGTTTTGGGACTCTGCAGAGAAAGTCTCTGCAGACTGCTGAATCCACACACGGGTTTAACTCTGGAAGTTGAGTGCACACATTGACAACCGTTCTGTTAGATAGCTGCGTTTTGGATTTAGAAGCAGATATTTCCCTGTGCTTACTGCTGTTTCTTCCATATGCCGGTAATGGGCTGAAAACGCCTGTTTTGGGACTCTGCAGAGAAAGTCTCTGCAGACTGCTGAATCCACACACGGGTTTAACTCTGGAAGTTGAGTGCACACATTGACAACCGTTCTGTTAGATAGCTGCGTTTTGGATTTAGAAGCAGATATTTCCCTGTGCTTACTGCTGTTTCTTCCATATGCCGGTAATGGGCTGAAAACGCCTGTTTTGGGACTCTGCAGAGAAAGTGTTTGCAGACAGCTGAATCCACACACGGGTTTAACTCTGGAAGTTGAGTGCACACATTGACAACTGTTCTGTTAGATAGCTGCGTTTTGGATTTAGAAGCAGATATTTCCCTGTGCTTACTGCTGTTTCTTCCATATGCCGGTAATGGGCTGAAAACGCCTGTTTTGGGACTCTGCAGAGAAAGTGTTTGCAGACAGCTGAATCCACACACGGGTTTAACTCTGGAAGTTGAGTGCACACATTGACAACCGTTCTGTTAGATAGCTGCGTTTTGGATTTAGAAGCAGATATTTCCCTGTGCTTACTGCTGTTTCTTCCATATGCCGGTAATGGGCTGAAAACGCCTGTTTTGGGACTCTGCAGAGAAAGTGTTTGCAGACTGCTGAATCCACACACGGGTTTAACTCTGGAAGTTGAGTGCACACATTGACAACCGTTCTGTTAGATAGCTGCGTTTTGGATTTAGAAGCAGATATTTCCCTGTGCTGACTGCTGTTTCTTCCATATGCCGGTAATGGGCTGAAAACGCCTGTTTTGGGACTCTGCAGAGAAAGTGTTTGCAGACTGCTGAATCCACACACGGGTTTAACTCTGGAAGTTGAGTGCACACATTGACAACCGTTCTGTTAGATAGCTGCGTTTTGGATTTAGAAGCAGATATTTCCCTGTGCTTACTGCTGTTTCTTCCATATGCCGGTAATGGGCTGAAAACGCCTGTTTTGGGACTCTGCAGAGAAAGTCTCTGCAGACTGCTGAATCCACACACGGGTTTAACTCTGGAAGTTGAGTGCACACATTGACAACCGTTCTGTTAGATAGCTGCGTTTTGGATTTAGAAGCAGATATTTCCCTGTGCTTACTGCTGTTTCTTCCATATGCCGGTAATGGGCTGAAAACGCCTGTTTTGGGACTCTGCAGAGAAAGTGTTTGCAGACTGCTGAATCCACACACGGGTTTAACTCTGGAAGTTGAGTGCACACATTGACAACCGTTCTGTTAGATAGCTGCGTTTTGGATTTAGAAGCAGATATTTCCCTGTGCTTACTGCTGTTTGTTCCATATGCCGGTAATGGGCTGAAAACGCCTGTTTTGGGACTCTGCAGAGAAAGTCTCTGCAGACTGCTGAATCCACACACGGGTTTAACTCTGGAAGTTGAGTGCACACATTGACAACCGTTCTGTTAGATAGCTGCGTTTTGAATTTAGTGGCAGATATTTCCCTGTGCTTACTGCTGTTTCTTCCATATGCCGGTAATGGGCTGAAAACGCCTGTTTTGGAACTCTGCAGAGAAAGTGTTTGCAGACTGCTGAATCCACACACGGGTTTAACTCTGGAAGTTGAGTGCACACATTGACAACCGTTCTGTTAGATAGCTGCGTTTTGGATTTAGAGGCAGATATTTCCCTGGGCTTACTGCTGTTTCTTCCATATGCCGGTAATGGGCTGAAAACGCCTGTTTTGGGACTCTGCAGAGAAAGTCTCTGCAGACTGCTGAATCCACACACGGGTTTAACTCTGGAAATTGAGTGCACACATTGACAACCGTTCTGTTAGATAGCTGCGTTTTGGATTTAGAAGCAGATATTTCCCTGTGCTTACTGCTGTTTCTTCCATATGCCGGTATTGGGCTGAAAACGCCTGTTTTGGGACTCTGCAGAGAAAGTGTTTGCAGACTGCTGAATCCACACACGGGTTTATCTCTGGAAGTTGAGTGCACGCATTGACAACCATTCAGTTAGATAGCTGCCTTTTGGTTTTAGAAGCAGTTATTTCTCTTTACAGCATATACTCTCATTCACTCTGGAATATCCAAACGCAGCTCCTAAAAGAAACGGGTTTCTAAGTATAATCAGATATTTCTCTTTACATCTTGTACCCCAGTACACTCTGATATATGCATACGCAGCTCCTGGAAGAAACGTGTTTGTAACTCGCTGAATCTGTGCATATATTGAAGTCTCTTAGGTGAATGAACACACAGCAGAGGAGTTTGAAAAAAACATTTCTTCCATGTTATAGATGCACTGTTACTGCTATTGCTTTTAGGCTGGTGTTTTCCTGGAAATGTTGGTTTTAGAATTTCCATATAAATGGTTTGTAAACTGCTGCTTAAGTGGAGCAGTTTAATTCGTTAAGTTGAATGCCCTCATTCACAATCATTCTGTTAGCTAGCTCCGTTTTGGTTTTAGAAGCCTGTGTTTCTAGTTACAGCATATACTCCCATTCATTCTGGAATAGCCAAACGCAGCTCCCAGAATAGACGTGTTTCTAAGTCGCTGAATCTAAACATAGATTCAACTCCCTTAGGTGAACGAACACACAGCACAGCAGTTTGAAAGAAACGTTTTATTTGAGTTTTAGACGCAGTCTTATTGCTATTTCTTAGAGGCCGGTATTTTGCTGGGAATGTCTGTTTTAGAATCTGCACAAAAATCTTTTCTAAACTGCTGCATAGAAACAACAGTTTATCTCAATAAGCTGAATGCACACAGTGACAACCATTCTGTTAGATGGCTCCGTGTTTGTTTTAGAACCAGATATTTCACTTTAAACCTTATACTCCAGTACACTCTGGAATATGCAAATGCAGCTCCTGGAAGAAACGTGTTTCTTACTCGCTGAATCTGAACATATACTCAAGACTCTTAGGTGAATGAACACAGAGCAGAGCATTTTGAAGAAAACGTTTCTTCTATGTTATAGATGCAGTCTTACTGCTACTTCTTTGAGGCTGGTGTTTTGCTGCAAATGTTGATTTTAGAATTTGCATATAAAGGGTTTCTAAACTGCTGCCTAAGAAGAGCAGATTAACCCTTTAAGTTGAATGCACACATTCACAACCATTCTGTTAGATAGCTCCGTTTTGGTTTTAGAAACAGATATTTCTCTTTACAGCATTTACTCCCATACACTCTGGAATATCGAAATGCAGCTCCTAGAATAAACGTGTTTCAAACTCGCTGAATCCAAACATAGATTCAACGACCTTTGGTGAACGAACACACTGCAGAGCAGTTTGAAAGAAACGTTCCCTCTGAGTTTTAGACGCAGTCTTACTGCTATTTCTTATAGGCCGGTATTTTGCTGGAAATGTCTGTTTGAGAATCTACACAGAAATGATTTCTAAACTGCTGCATACAAACAGCAGTTTAGCTCAGTAAGTTGAATGCACACATTGACAACCATTCCATTAGATCATCCGTTTTTCTTTTGGAACGAGACATTTGTCTTTACATCTTATACTCCAGTATACTCTGGAATAGGCAAACACAGCTCCTGGAAGAAACGTGTTGCTAACTAGCTGAATCTGAACATATATTCAAGTCTCTTATATGAATGAACACACAGCAGAGCAGTTTGAAAACAGTTTCTTCCATGTTCAAGATGCAGTCTTACTGCTATTTCCTATAGGCTGGTGTTTTGCTGGAAAGGTCTGTATGAGAATTTGCATATAAAGGGTTTCTAAAGTGCTGCATGAGAAGAGCAGTTTACCTCTTTAAGCCGAAGGCACACATTCACAACCACTCTGCTAGATAGATCCATTTTGGTTTTAGAAACAGATATTTCTCTTTACAGCATACACTCCCATTCAATCTGGAATATCCAAAGACAGCTCCTAGAATAAACGTGTTTCTATCTCGCTGAATCTGAACATAGATTCAACTCCCTTAGGCCAAAGAACACAAGGCCGAGCAGTTTGAAAGAAACGTTTCTTCTGAGTTTTAGACGCAGTCTTAATGTTCTTTCTTATATATGCCGGTACTGGGCCGGAAAGGCCTGTTTTGAGACTCTGCACAGAAAGTGTTTGCAGACTGCTGAATCCACACACGGGTTTAACTCTGGAAGCTGAGTGCACACATTGACAACCGTTCTGTTAGATAGCTGCGTTTTGGATTTAGAAGCAGATATTTCCCTGTGCTTACTGCTGTTTCTTCCATATGCCGGTAATGGGCTGAAAACGCCTGTTTTGGGACTCTGCAGAGAAAGTGTTTGCAGACTGCTGAATCCACACACGGGTTTAACTCTGGAAGTTGAGTGCACACATTGACAACCGTTCTGTTAGATAGCTGCGTTTTGGATTTAGAAGCAGATATTTCCCTGTGCTTACTGCTGTTTCTTCCATATGCCGGTAATGGGCTGAAAACGCCTGTTTTGGGACTCTGCAGAGAAAGTGTTTGCAGACTGCTGAATCCACACACGGGTTTAACTCTGGAAGTTGAGTGCACACATTGACAACCGTTCTGTTAGATAGCTGCGTTTTGGATTTAGAAGCAGATATTTCCCTGGGCTTACTGCTGTTTCTTCCATATGCCGGTAATGGGCTGAAAACGCCTGTTTTGGGACTATGCAGAGAAAGTGTTTGCAGACTGCTGAATCCACACACCGGTTTAACTCTGGAAGTTGAGTGCACACATTGACAACCGTTCTGTTAGATAGCTGCGTTTTGGATTTAGAAGCAGATATTTCCCTGTGCTTACTGCTGTTTCTTCCATATGCCGGTAATGGGCTGAAAACGCCTGTTTTGGGACTCTGCAGAGAAAGTGTTTGCAGACTGCTGAATCCACACACGGGTTTAACTCTGGAAGTTGAGTGCACACATTGACAACCGTTCTGTTAGATAGCTGCGTTTTGGATTTAGAAGCAGATATTTCCCTGGGCTTACTGCTGTTTCTTCCATATGCCGGTAATGGGCTGAAAACGCCTGTTTTGGGACTATGCAGAGAAAGTGTTTGCAGACTGCTGAATCCACACACCGGTTTAACTCTGGAAGTTGAGTGCACACATTGACAACCGTTCTGTTAGATAGCTGCGTTTTGGATTTAGAAGCAGATATTTCCCTGTGCTTACTGCTGTTTCTTCCATATGCCGGTAATGGGCTGAAAACGCCTGTTTTGGGACTCTGCAGAGAAAGTCTCTGCAGACTGCTGAATCCACACACGGGTTTAACTCTGGAAGTTGAGTGCACACATTGACAACCGTTCTATTAGATAGCTTCGTTTTGGATTTAGAAGCAGATATTTCCCTGTGCTTACTGCTGTTTCTTCCATATGCCGGTAATGGGCTGAAAACGCCTGTCTTGGGACTCTGCAGAGAAAGTCTCTGCAGACTGCTGAATCCACACACGGGTTTAACTCTGGAAGTTGAGTGCACACATTGACAACCGTTCTGTTAGATAGCTGCGTTTTGGATTTAGAAGCAGATATTTCCCTGTGCTTACTGCTGTTTCTTCCATATGCCGGTAATGGGCTGAAAACGCCTGTTTTGGGACTCTGCAGAGAAAGTCTCTGCAGACTGCTGAATCCACACACGGGTTTAACTCTGGAAGTTGAGTGCACACATTGACAACCGTTCTGTTAGATAGCTGCGTTTTGGATTTAGAAGCAGATATTTCCCTGTGCTTACTGCTGTTTCTTCCATATGCCGGTAATGGGCTGAAAACGCCTGTCTTGGGACTCTGCAGAGAAAGTCTCTGCAGACTGCTGAATCCACACACGGGTTTAACTCTGGAAGTTGAGTGCACACATTGACAACCGTTCTGTTAGATAGCTGCGTTTTGGATTTAGAAGCAGATATTTCCCTGTGCTTACTGCTGTTTCTTCCATATGCCGGTAATGGGCTGAAAACGCCTGTTTTGGGACTCTGCAGAGAAAGTGTTTGCAGACTGCTGAATCCACACACGGGTTTAACTCTGGAAGTTGAGTGCACACATTGACAACCGTTCTGTTAGATAGCTGCGTTTTGGATTTAGAAGCAGATATTTCCCTGTGCTTACTGCTGTTTCTTCCATATGCCGGTAATGGGCTGAAAACGCCTGTTTTGGGACTCTGCAGAGAAAGTGTTTGCAGACAGCTGAATCCACACACGGGTTTAACTCTGGAAGTTGAGTGCACACATTGACAACTGTTCTGTTAGATAGCTGCGTTTTGGATTTAGAAGCAGATATTTCCCTGTGCTTACTGCTGTTTCTTCCATATGCCGGTAATGGGCTGAAAACGCCTGTTTTGGGACTCTGCAGAGAAAGTCTCTGCAGACTGCTGAATCCACACACGGGTTTAACTCTGGAAGTTGAGTGCACACATTGACAACCGTTCTGTTAGATAGCTGCGTTTTGGATTTAGAAGCAGATATTTCCCTGTGCTTACTGCTGTTTCTTCCATATGCCGGTAATGGGCTGAAAACGCCTGTTTTGGGACTCTGCAGAGAAAGTGTTTGCAGACTGCTGAATCCACACACGGGTTTAACTCTGGAAGTTGAGTGCACACATTGACAACCGTTCTGTTAGATAGCTGCGTTTTGTATTTAGAAGCAGATATTTCCCTGTGCTTACTGCTGTTTCTTCCATATGCCGGTAATGGGCTGAAAACGCCTGTCTTGGGACTCTGCAGAGAAAGTGTTTGCAGACTGCTGAATCCACACACTGGTTTAACTCTGGAAGTTGAGTGCACACATTGACAACCGTTCTGTTAGATAGCTGCGTTTTGGATTTAGAAGCAGATATTTCCCTGTGCTTACTGCTGTTTCTTCCATATGCCGGTAATGGGCTGAAAACGCCTGTTTTGGGACTCTGCAGAGAAAGTCTCTGCAGACTGCTGAATCCACACACGGGTTTAACTCTGGAAGTTGAGTGCACACATTGACAACCGTTCTGTTAGATAGCTGCGTTTTGGATTTAGAAGCAGATATTTCCCTGTGCTTACTGCTGTTTCTTCCATATGCTGGTAATGGGCTGAAAACGCCTGTTTTGGGACTCTGCAGAGAAAGTCTCTGCAGACTGCTGAATCCACACACGGGTTTAACTCTGGAAATTGAGTGCACACATTGACAACCGTTCTGTTAGATAGCTGCGTTTTGGATTTAGAAGCAGATATTTCCCTGTGCTTACTGCTGTTTCTTCCATATGCCGGTAATGGGCTGAAAACGCCTGTCTTGGGACTCTGCAGAGAAAGTGTTTGCAGACTGCTGAATCCACACACGGGTTTAACTCTGGAAGTTGAGTGCACACATTGACAACCGTTCTGTTAGATAGCTGCGTTTTGGATTTAGAAGCAGATATTTCCCTGTGCTTACTGCTGTTTCTTCCATATGCCTGTAATGGGCTGAAAACGCCTGTCTTGGGACTCTGCAGAGAAAGTCTCTGCAGACTGCTGAATCCACACACGGGTTTAACTCTGGAAGTTGAGTGCACACATTGACAACCGTTCTGTTAGATAGCTGCGTTTTGGATTTAGAAGCAGATATTTCCCTGTGCTTACTGCTGTTTCTTCCATATGCCGGTAATGGGCTGAAAACGCCTGTTTTGGGACTCTGCAGAGAAAGTGTTTGCAGACAGCTGAATCCACACACGGGTTTAACTCTGGAAGTTGAGTGCACACATTAACAACTGTTCTGTTAGATAGCTGCGTTTTGGATTTAGAAGCAGATATTTCCCTGTGCTTACTGCTGTTTCTTCCATATGCCGGTAATGGGCTGAAAACGCCTGTTTTGGGACTCTGCAGAGAAAGTGTTTGCAGACAGCTGAATCCACACACGGGTTTAACTCTGGAAGTTGAGTGCACACATTGACAACTGTTCTGTTAGATAGCTGCGTTTTGGATTTAGAAGCAGATATTTCCCTGTGCTTACTGCTGTTTCTTCCATATGCCGGTAATGGGCTGAAAACGCCTGTTTTGGGACTCTGCAGAGAAAGTGTTTGCAGACTGCTGAATCCACACACGGGTTTAACTCTGGAAGTTGAGTGCACACATTGACAACCGTTCTGTTAGATAGCTGCGTTTTGGATTTAGAAGCAGATATTTCCCTGTGCTTACTGCTGTTTCTTCCATATGCCGGTAATGGGCTGAAAACGCCTGTTTTGGGACTCTGCAGAGAAAGTGTTTGCAGACTGCTGAATCCACACACGGGTTTAACTCTGGAAGTTGAGTGCACACATTGACAACCGTTCTGTTAGATAGCTGCGTTTTGGATTTAGAAGCAGATATTTCCCTGTGCTGACTGCTGTTTCTTCCATATGCCGGTAATGGGCTGAAAACGCCTGTTTTGGGACTCTGCAGAGAAAGTGTTTGCAGACTGCTGAATCCACACACGGGTTTAACTCTGGAAGTTGAGTGCACACATTGACAACCGTTCTGTTAGATAGCTGCGTTTTGGATTTAGAAGCAGATATTTCCCTGGGCTTACTGCTGTTTCTTCCATATGCCGGTAATGGGCTGAAAACGCCTGTTTTGGGACTCTGCAGAGAAAGTGTTTGCAGACTGCTGAATCCACACACGGGTTTAACTCTGGAAGTTGAGTGCACACATTGACAACCGTTCTGTTAGATAGCTGCGTTTTGGATTTAGAAGCAGATATTTCCCTGTGCTTACTGCTGTTTCTTCCCTATGCCGGTATTGGGCTGAAAACGCCTGTTTTGGGACTCTGCAGAGAAAGTGTTTGCAGACTGCTGAATCCACACACGGGTTTATCTCTGGAAGTTGAGTGCACGCATTGACAACCATTCAGTTAGATAGCTGCCTTTTGGTTTTAGAAGCAGTTATTTCTCTTTACAGCATATACTCTCATTCACTCTGGAATATCCAAACGCAGCTCCTAAAAGAAACGGGTTTCTAAGTATAATCAGATATTTCTCTTTACATCTTGTACCCCAGTACACTCTGATATATGCATACGCAGCTCCTGGAAGAAACGTGTTTGTAACTCGCTGAATCTGTGCATATATTGAAGTCTCTTAGGTGAATGAACACACAGCAGAGGAGTTTGAAAAAAACATTTCTTCCATGTTATAGATGCACTGTTACTGCTATTGCTTTTAGGCTGGTGTTTTCCTGGAAATGTTGGTTTTAGAATTTCCATATAAATGGTTTGTAAACTGCTGCTTAAGTGGAGCAGTTTAATTCGTTAAGTTGAATGCCCTCATTCACAATCATTCTGTTAGCTAGCTCCGTTTTGGTTTTAGAAGCCTGTGTTTCTAGTTACAGCATATACTCCCATTCATTCTGGAATAGCCAAACGCAGCTCCCAGAATAGACGTGTTTCTAAGTCGCTGAATCTAAACATAGATTCAACTCCCTTAGGTGAACGAACACACAGCACAGCAGTTTGAAAGAAACGTTTTATTTGAGTTTTAGACGCAGTCTTATTGCTATTTCTTAGAGGCCGGTATTTTGCTGGGAATGTCTGTTTTAGAATCTGCACAAAAATCTTTTCTAAACTGCTGCATAGAAACAACAGTTTATCTCAATAAGCTGAATGCACACAGTGACAACCATTCTGTTAGATGGCTCCGTGTTTGTTTTAGAACCAGATATTTCACTTTAAACCTTATACTCCAGTACACTCTGGAATATGCAAATGCAGCTCCTGGAAGAAACGTGTTTCTTACTCGCTGAATCTGAACATATACTCAAGACTCTTAGGTGAATGAACACAGAGCAGAGCATTTTGAAGAAAACGTTTCTTCTATGTTATAGATGCAGTCTTACTGCTACTTCTTTGAGGCTGGTGTTTTGCTGCAAATGTTGATTTTAGAATTTGCATATAAAGGGTTTCTAAACTGCTGCCTAAGAAGAGCAGATTAACCCTTTAAGTTGAATGCACACATTCACAACCATTCTGTTAGATAGCTCCGTTTTGGTTTTAGAAACAGATATTTCTCTTTACAGCATTTACTCCCATACACTCTGGAATATCGAAATGCAGCTCCTAGAATAAACGTGTTTCAAACTCGCTGAATCCAAACATAGATTCAACGACCTTTGGTGAACGAACACACTGCAGAGCAGTTTGAAAGAAACGTTCCCTCTGAGTTTTAGACGCAGTCTTACTGCTATTTCTTATAGGCCGGTATTTTGCTGGAAATGTCTGTTTGAGAATCTACACAGAAATGATTTCTAAACTGCTGCATACAAACAGCAGTTTAGCTCAGTAAGTTGAATGCACACATTGACAACCATTCCATTAGATCATCCGTTTTTTTTTGGAACGAGACATTTGTCTTTACATCTTATACTCCAGTATACTCTGGAATAGGCAAACACAGCTCCTGGAAGAAACGTGTTGCTAACTAGCTGAATCTGAACATATATTCAAGTCTCTTATATGAATGAACACACAGCAGAGCAGTTTGAAAACAGTTTCTTCCATGTTCAAGATGCAGTCTTACTGCTATTTCCTATAGGCTGGTGTTTTGCTGGAAAGGTCTGTATGAGAATTTGCATATAAAGGGTTTCTAAAGTGCTGCATGAGAAGAGCAGTTTACCTCTTTAAGCCGAAGGCACACATTCACAACCACTCTGCTAGATAGATCCATTTTGGTTTTAGAAACAGATATTTCTCTTTACAGCATACACTCCCATTCAATCTGGAATATCCAAAGACAGCTCCTAGAATAAACGTGTTTCTATCTCGCTGAATCTGAACATAGATTCAACTCCCTTAGGCCAAAGAACACAAGGCCGAGCAGTTTGAAAGAAACGTTTCTTCTGAGTTTTAGACGCAGTCTTAATGTTCTTTCTTATATATGCCGGTACTGGGCCGGAAAGGCCTGTTTTGAGACTCTGCACAGAAAGTGTTTGCAGACTGCTGAATCCACACACGGGTTTAACTCTGGAAGCTGAGTGCACACATTGACAACCGTTCTGTTAGATAGCTGCGTTTTGGATTTAGAAGCAGATATTTCCCTGTGCTTACTGCTG
The DNA here is from genome assembly GCF_030222135.1 of Aotus nancymaae. Lineage (NCBI taxonomy): Eukaryota > Metazoa > Chordata > Mammalia > Primates > Aotidae > Aotus > Aotus nancymaae. The sequence goes on along the minus strand of NW_026988561.1, from coordinate 28,822 downwards.
TTTCTTCCATATGCCGGTAATGGGCTGAAAACGCCTGTTTTGGGACTCTGCAGAGAAAGTGTTTGCAGACTGCTGAATCCACACACGGGTTTAACTCTGGAAGTTGAGTGCACACATTGACAACCGTTCTGTTAGATAGCTGCGTTTTGGATTTAGAAGCAGATATTTCCCTGTGCTTACTGCTGTTTCTTCCATATGCCGGTAATGGGCTGAAAACGCCTGTTTTGGGACTCTGCAGAGAAAGTGTTTGCAGACTGCTGAATCCACACACTGGTTTAACTCTGGAAGCTGAGTGCACACATTGACAACCGTTCTGTTAGATAGCTGCGTTTTGGATTTAGAAGCAGATATTTCCCTGGGCTTACTGCTGTTTCTTCCATATGCCGGTAATGGGCTGAAAACGCCTGTTTTGGGACTCTGCAGAGAAAGTGTTTGCAGACTGCTGAATCCACACACGGGTTTAACTCTGGAAGTTGAGTGCACACATTGACAACCGTTCTGTTAGATAGCTGCGTTTTGGATTTAGAAGCAGATATTTCCCTGTGCTTACTGCTGTTTCTTCCATATGCCGGTAATGGGCTGAAAACGCCTGTTTTGGGACTCTGCAGAGAAAGTGTTTGCAGACTGCTGAATCCACACACGGGTTTAACTCTGGAAGTTGAGTGCACACATTGACAACCGTTCTGTTAGATAGCTGCGTTTTGGATTTAGAAGCAGATATTTCCCTGGGCTTACTGCTGTTTCTTCCATATGCCGGTAATGGGCTGAAAACGCCTGTTTTGGGACTATGCAGAGAAAGTGTTTGCAGACTGCTGAATCCACACACCGGTTTAACTCTGGAAGTTGAGTGCACACATTGACAACCGTTCTGTTAGATAGCTGCGTTTTGGATTTAGAAGCAGATATTTCCCTGTGCTTACTGCTGTTTCTTCCATATGCCGGTAATGGGCTGAAAACGCCTGTTTTGGGACTCTGCAGAGAAAGTCTCTGCAGACTGCTGAATCCTCACACGGGTTTAACTCTGGAAGTTGAGTGCACACATTGACAACCGTTCTGTTAGATAGCTGCGTTTTGGATTTAGAAGCAGATATTTCCCTGTGCTTACTGCTGTTTCTTCCATATGCCGGTAATGGGCTGAAAACGCCTGTCTTGGGACTCTGCAGAGAAAGTCTCTGCAGACTGCTGAATCCACACACGGGTTTAACTCTGGAAGTTGAGTGCACACATTGACAACCGTTCTGTTAGATAGCTGCGTTTTGGATTTAGAAGCAGATATTTCCCTGTGCTTACTGCTGTTTCTTCCATATGCCGGTAATGGGCTGAAAACGCCTGTTTTGGGAGTCTGCAGAGAAAGTCTCTGCAGACTGCTAAATCCACACACGGGTTTAACTCTGGAAGTTGAGTGCACACATTGACAACCGTTCTGTTAGATAGCTGCGTTTTGGATTTAGAAGCAGATATTTCCCTGTGCTTACTGCTGTTTCTTCCATATGCCGGTAATGGGCTGAAAACGCCTGTCTTGGGACTCTGCAGAGAAAGTCTCTGCAGACTGCTGAATCCACACACGGTTTTAACTCTGGAAGTTGAGTGCACACATTGACAACCGTTCTGTTAGATAGCTGCGTTTTGGATTTAGAAGCAGATATTTCCCTGTGCTTACTGCTGTTTCTTCCATATGCCGGTAATGGGCTGAAAACGCCTGTTTTGGAACTCTGCAGAGAAAGTCTCTGCAGACTGCTGAATCCACACACGGGTTTAACTCTGGAAGTTGAGTGCACACATTGACAACCGTTCTGTTAGATAGCTGCGTTTTGGATTTAGAAGCAGATATTTCCCTGTGCTTACTGCTGTTTCTTCCATATGCCGGTAATGGGCTGAAAACGCCTGTCTTGGGACTCTGCAGAGAAAGTCTCTGCAGACTGCTGAATCCACACACGGGTTTAACTCTGGAAGTTGAGTGCACACATTGACAACCGTTCTGTTAGATAGCTGCGTTTTGGATTTAGAAGCAGATATTTCCCTGTGCTTACTGCTGTTTGTTCCATATGCCGGTAATGGGCTGAAAACGCCTGTTTTGGGACACTGCAGAGAAAGTGTTTGCAGACTGCTGAATCCACACACGGGTTTAACTCTGGAAGTTGAGTGCACACATTGACAACCGTTCTGTTAGATAGCTGCGTTTTGAATTTAGTGGCAGATATTTCCCTGTGCTTGCTGCTGTTTCTTCCATATGCCGGTAATGGGCTGAAAACGCCTGTTTTGGAACTCTGCAGAGAAAGTGTTTGCAGACTGCTGAATCCACACACGGGTTTAACTCTGGAAGTTGAGTGCACACATTGACAACCGTTCTGTTAGATAGCTGCGTTTTGGATTTAGAGGCAGATATTTCCCTGGGCTTACTGCTGTTTCTTCCATATGCCGGTAATGGGCTGAAAACGCCTGTTTTGGGACTCTGCAGAGAAAGTCTCTGCAGACTGCTGAATCCACACATGGGTTTAACTCTGGAAATTGAGTGCACACATTGACAACCGTTCTGTTAGATAGCTGCGTTTTGGATTTAGAAGCAGATATTTCCCTGTGCTTACTGCTGTTTCTTCCATATGCCGGTATTGGGCTGAAAACGCCTGTTTTGGGACTCTGCAGAGAAAGTGTTTGCAGACTGCTGAATCCACACACGGGTTTATCTCTGGAAGTTGAGTGCACGCATTGACAACCATTCAGTTAGATAGCTGCCTTTTGGTTTTAGAAGCAGTTATTTCTCTTTACAGCATATACTCTCATTCACTCTGGAATATCCAAACGCAGATCCTAAAAGAAACGGGTTTCTAAGTATAATCAGATATTTCTCTTTACATCTTGTACCCCAGTACACTCTGATATATGCATACGCAGCTCCTGGAAGAAACGTGTTTGTAACTCGCTGAATCTGTGCATATATTGAAGTCTCTTAGGTGAATGAACACACAGCAGAGGAGTTTGAAAAAAACATTTCTTCCATGTTATAGATGCACTGTTACTGCTATTGCTTTTAGGCTGGTGTTTTCCTGGAAATGTTGGTTTTAGAATTTCCATATAAATGGTTTGTAAACTGCTGCTTAAGTGGAGCAGTTTAATTCGTTAAGTTGAATGCCCTCATTCACAATCATTCTGTTAGCTAGCTCCGTTTTGGTTTTAGAAGCCTGTGTTTCTAGTTACAGCATATACTCCCATTCATTCTGGAATAGCCAAACGCAGCTCCCAGAATAGACGTGTTTCTAAGTCGCTGAATCTAAACATAGATTCAACTCCCTTAGGTGAACGAACACACAGCACAGCAGTTTGAAAGAAACGTTTTATTTGAGTTTTAGACGCAGTCTTATTGCTATTTCTTAGAGGCCGGTATTTTGCTGGGAATGTCTGTTTTAGAATCTGCACAAAAATCTTTTCTAAACTGCTGCATAGAAACAACAGTTTATCTCAATAAGCTGAATGCACACAGTGACAACCATTCTGTTAGATGGCTCCGTGTTTGTTTTAGAACCAGATATTTCACTTTAAACCTTATACTCCAGTACACTCTGGAATATGCAAATGCAGCTCCTGGAAGAAACGTGTTTCTTACTCGCTGAATCTGAACATATACTCAAGACTCTTAGGTGAATGAACACAGAGCAGAGCATTTTGAAGAAAACGTTTCTTCTATGTTATAGATGCAGTCTTACTGCTACTTCTTTGAGGCTGGTGTTTTGCTGCAAATGTTGATTTTAGAATTTGCATATAAAGGGTTTCTAAACTGCTGCCTAAGAAGAGCAGATTAACCCTTTAAGTTGAATGCACACATTCACAACCATTCTGTTAGATAGCTCCGTTTTGGTTTTAGAAACAGATATTTCTCTTTACAGCATTTACTCCCATACACTCTGGAATATCGAAATGCAGCTCCTAGAATAAACGTGTTTCAAACTCGCTGAATCCAAACATAGATTCAACGACCTTTGGTGAACGAACACACTGCAGAGCAGTTTGAAAGAAACGTTCCCTCTGAGTTTTAGACGCAGTCTTACTGCTATTTCTTATAGGCCGGTATTTTGCTGGAAATGTCTGTTTGAGAATCTACACAGAAATGATTTCTAAACTGCTGCATACAAACAGCAGTTTAGCTCAGTAAGTTGAATGCACACATTGACAACCATTCCATTAGATCATCCGTTTTTTTTTGGAACGAGACATTTGTCTTTACATCTTATACTCCAGTATACTCTGGAATAGGCAAACACAGCTCCTGGAAGAAACGTGTTGCTAACTAGCTGAATCTGAACATATATTCAAGTCTCTTATATGAATGAACACACAGCAGAGCAGTTTGAAAACAGTTTCTTCCATGTTCAAGATGCAGTCTTACTGCTATTTCCTATAGGCTGGTGTTTTGCTGGAAAGGTCAGTATGAGAATTTGCATATAAAGGGTTTCTAAAGTGCTGCATGAGAAGAGCAGTTTACCTCTTTAAGCCGAAGGCACACATTCACAACCACTCTGCTAGATAGATCCATTTTGGTTTTAGAAACAGATATTTCTCTTTACAGCATACACTCCCATTCAATCTGGAATATCCAAAGACAGCTCCTAGAATAAACGTGTTTCTATCTCGCTGAATCTGAACATAGATTCAACTCCCTTAGGCCAAAGAACACAAGGCCGAGCAGTTTGAAAGAAACGTTTCTTCTGAGTTTTAGACGCAGTCTTAATGTTCTTTCTTATATATGCCGGTACTGGGCCGGAAAGGCCTGTTTTGAGACTCTGCACAGAAAGTGTTTGCAGACTGCTGAATCCACACACGGGTTTAACTCTGGAAGCTGAGTGCACACATTGACAACCGTTCTGTTAGATAGCTGCGTTTTGGATTTAGAAGCAGATATTTCCCTGTGCTTACTGCTGTTTCTTCCATATGCCGGTAATGGGCTGAAAACGCCTGTTTTGGGACTCTGCAGAGAAAGTGTTTGCAGACTGCTGAATCCACACACGGGTTTAACTCTGGAAGTTGAGTGCACACATTGACAACCGTTCTGTTAGATAGCTGCGTTTTGGATTTAGAAGCAGATATTTCCCTGTGCTTACTGCTGTTTCTTCCATATGCCGGTAATGGGCTGAAAACGCCTGTTTTGGGACTCTGCAGAGAAAGTGTTTGCAGACTGCTGAATCCACACACGGGTTTAACTCTGGAAGTTGAGTGCACACATTGACAACCGTTCTGTTAGATAGCTGCGTTTTGGATTTAGAAGCAGATATTTCCCTGTGCTTACTGCTGTTTCTTCCATATGCCGGTAATGGGCTGAAAACGCCTGTTTTGGGACTCTGCAGAGAAAGTGTTTGCAGACTGCTGAATCCACACACGGGTTTAACTCTGGAAGTTGAGTGCACACATTGACAACCGTTCTGTTAGATAGCTGCGTTTTGGATTTAGAAGCAGATATTTCCCTGTGCTTACTGCTGTTTCTTCCATATGCCGGTAATGGGCTGAAAACGCCTGTTTTGGGACTCTGCAGAGAAAAAGTGTTTGCAGACTGCTGAATCCACACACGGGTTTAACTCTGGAAGTTGAGTGCACACATTGACAACCGTTCTGTTAGATAGCTGCGTTTTGGATTTAGAAGCAGATATTTCCCTGGGCTTACTGCTGTTTCTTCCATATGCCGGTAATGGGCTGAAAACGCCTGTTTTGGGACTATGCAGAGAAAGTGTTTGCAGACTGCTGAATCCACACACCGGTTTAACTCTGGAAGTTGAGTGCACACATTGACAACCGTTCTGTTAGATAGCTGCGTTTTGGATTTAGAAGCAGATATTTCCCTGTGCTTACTGCTGTTTCTTCCATATGCCGGTAATGGGCTGAAAACGCCTGTTTTGGGACTCTGCAGAGAAAGTCTCTGCAGACTGCTGAATCCACACACGGGTTTAACTCTGGAAGTTGAGTGCACACATTGACAACCGTTCTGTTAGATAGCTGCGTTTTGGATTTAGAAGCAGATATTTCCCTGTGCTTACTGCTGTTTCTTCCATATGCCGGTAATGGGCTGAAAACGCCTGTTTTGGGACTCTGCAGAGAAAGTCTCTGCAGACTGCTGAATCCACACACGGGTTTAACTCTGGAAGTTGAGTGCACACATTGACAACCGTTCTGTTAGATAGCTGCGTTTTGGATTTAGAAGCAGATATTTCCCTGTGCTTACTGCTGTTTCTTCCATATGCCGGTAATGGGCTGAAAACGCCTGTCTTGGGACTCTGCAGAGAAAGTCTCTGCAGACTGCTGAATCCACACACGGGTTTAACTCTGGAAGTTGAGTGCACACATTGACAACCGTTCTGTTAGATAGCTGCGTTTTGGATTTAGAAGCAGATATTTCCCTGTGCTTACTGCTGTTTCTTCCATATGCCGGTAATGGGCTGAAAACGCCTGTTTTGGGACTCTGCAGAGAAAGTCTCTGCAGACTGCTGAATCCACACACGGGTTTAACTCTGGAAGTTGAGTGCACACATTGACAACCGTTCTGTTAGATAGCTGCGTTTTGGATTTAGAAGCAGATATTTCCCTGTGCTTACTGCTGTTTCTTCCATATGCCGGTAATGGGCTGAAAACGCCTGTCTTGGGACTCTGCAGAGAAAGTCTCTGCAGACTGCTGAATCCACAAACGGGTTTAACTCTGGAAGTTAAGTGCACACATTGACAACCGTTCTGTTAGATAGCTGCGTTTTGGATTTAGAAGCAGATATTTCCCTGTGCTTACTGCTGTTTCTTCCATATGCCGGTAATGGGCTGAAAACGCCTGTTTTGGGACTCTGCAGAGAAAGTGTTTGCAGACTGCTGAATCCACACACGGGTTTAACTCTGGAAGTTGAGTGCACACATTGACAACCGTTCTGTTAGATAGCTGCGTTTTGGATTTAGAAGCAGATATTTCCCTGTGCTTACTGCTGTTTCTTCCATATGCCGGTAATGGGCTGAAAACGCCTGTCTTGGGACTCTGCAGAGAAAGTGTTTGCAGACTGCTGAATCCACACACTGGTTTAACTCTGGAAGTTGAGTGCACACATTGACAACCGTTCTGTTAGATAGCTGCGTTTTGGATTTAGAAGCAGATATTTCCCTGTGCTTACTGCTGTTTCTTCCATATGCCGGTAATGGGCTGAAAACGCCTGTTTTGGGACTCTGCAGAGAAAGTCTCTGCAGACTGCTGAATCCACACACGGGTTTAACTCTGGAAGTTGAGTGCACACATTGACAACCGTTCTGTTAGATAGCTGTGTTTTGGATTTAGAAGCAGATATTTCCCTGTGCTTACTGCTGTTTCTTCCATATGCCGGTAATGGGCTGAAAACGCCTGTTTTGGGACTCTGCAGAGAAAGTGTTTGCAGACTGCTGAATCCACACACGGGTTTAACTCTGGAAGTTGAGTGCACACATTGACAACCGTTCTGTTAGATAGCTGCGTTTTGGATTTAGAAGCAGATATTTCCCTGTGCTTACTGCTGTTTCTTCCATATGCCGGTAATGGGCTGAAAACGCCTGTCTTGGGACTCTGCAGAGAAAGTGTTTGCAGACTGCTGAATCCACACACTGGTTTAACTCTGGAAGTTGAGTGCACACATTGACAACCGTTCTGTTAGATAGCTGCGTTTTGGATTTAGAAGCAGATATTTCCCTGTGCTTACTGCTGTTTCTTCCTTATGCCGGTAATGGGCTGAAAACGCCTGTTTTGGGACTCTGCAGAGAAAGTCTCTGCAGACTGCTGAATCCACACACGGGTTTAACTCTGGAAGTTGAGTGCACACATTGACAACCGTTCTGTTAGATAGCTGCGTTTTGGATTTAGAAGCAGATATTTCCCTGTGCTTACTGCTGTTTCTTCCATATGCCGGTAATGGGCTGAAAACGCCTGTTTTGGGACTCTGCAGAGAAAGTCTCTGCAGACTGCTGAATCCACACACGGGTTTAACTCTGGAAGTTGAGTGCACACATTGACAACCGTTCTGTTAGATAGCTGCGTTTTGGATTTAGAAGCAGATATTTCCCTGTGCTTACTGCTGTTTCTTCCATATGCTGGTAATGGGCTGAAAACGCCTGTTTTGGGACTCTGCAGAGAAAGTCTCTGCAGACTGCTGAATCCACACACGGGTTTAACTCTGGAAATTGAGTGCACACATTGACAACCGTTCTGTTAGATAGCTGCGTTTTGGATTTAGAAGCAGATATTTCCCTGTGCTTACTGCTGTTTCTTCCATATGCCGGTAATGGGCTGAAAACGCCTGTCTTGGGACTCTGCAGAGAAAGTGTTTGCAGACTACTGAATCCACACACGGGTTTAACTCTGGAAGTTGAGTGCACACATTGACAACCGTTCTGTTAGATAGCTGCGTTTTGGATTTAGAAGCAGATATTTCCCTGTGCTTACTGCTGTTTCTTCCATATGCCTGTAATGGGCTGAAAACGCCTGTCTTGGGACTCTGCAGAGAAAGTCTCTGCAGACTGCTGAATCCACACACGGGTTTAACTCTGGAAGTTGAGTGCACACATTGACAACCGTTCTGTTAGATAGCTGCGTTTTGGATTTAGAAGCAGATATTTCCCTGTGCTTACTGCTGTTTCTTCCATATGCCGGTAATGGGCTGAAAACGCCTGTTTTGGGACTCTGCAGAGAAAGTGTTTGCAGACTGCTGAATCCACACACGGGTTTAACTCTGGAAGTTGAGTGCACACATTGACAACTGTTCTGTTAGATAGCTGCGTTTTGGATTTAGAAGCAGATATTTCCCTGTGCTTACTGCTGTTTCTTCCATATGCCGGTAATGGGCTGAAAACGCCTGTTTTGGGACTCTGCAGAGAAAGTGTTTGCAGACTGCTGAATCCACACACGGGTTTAACTCTGGAAGTTGAGTGCACACATTGACAACCGTTCTGTTAGATAGCTGCGTTTTGGATTTAGAAGCAGATATTTCCCTGTGCTTACTGCTGTTTCTTCCATATGCCGGTAATGGGCTGAAAACGCCTGTTTTGGGACTCTGCAGAGAAAGTGTTTGCAGACTGCTGAATCCACACACGGGTTTAACTCTGGAAGTTGAGTGCACACATTGACAACCGTTCTGTTAGATAGCTGCGTTTTGGATTTAGAAGCAGATATTTCCCTGTGCTGACTGCTGTTTCTTCCATATGCCGGTAATGGGCTGAAAACGCCTGTTTTGGGACTCTGCAGAGAAAGTGTTTGCAGACTGCTGAATCCACACACGGGTTTAACTCTGGAAGTTGAGTGCACACATTGACAACCGTTCTGTTAGATAGCTGCGTTTTGGATTTAGAAGCAGATATTTCCCTGGGCTTACTGCTGTTTCTTCCATATGCCGGTAATGGGCTGAAAACGCCAGTTTTGGGACTCTGCAGAGAAAGTGTTTGCAGACTGCTGAATCCACACACGGGTTTAACTCTGGAAGTTGAGTGCACACATTGACAACCGTTCTGTTAGATAGCTGCGTTTTGGATTTAGAAGCAGATATTTCCCTGTGCTTACTGCTGTTTGTTCCATATGCCGGTAATGGGCTGAAAACGCCTGTTTTGGGACACTGCAGAGAAAGTGTTTGCAGACTGCTGAATCCACACACGGGTTTAACTCTGGAAGTTGAGTGCACACATTGACAACCGTTATGTTAGATAGCTGCGTTTTGAATTTAGTGGCAGATATTTCCCTGTGCTTACTGCTGTTTCTTCCATATGCCGGTAATGGGCTGAAAACGCCTGTTTTGGAACTCTGCAGAGAAAGTGTTTGCAGACTGCTGAATCCACACACGGGTTTAACTCTGGAAGTTGAGTGCACACATTGACAACCGTTCTGTTAGATAGCTGCGTTTTGGATTTAGAGGCAGATATTTCCCTGGGCTTACTGCTGTTTCTTCCATATGCCGGTAATGGGCTGAAAACGCCTGTTTTGGGACTCTGCAGAGAAAGTCTCTGCAGACTGCTGAATCCACACACGGGTTTAACTCTGGAAATTGAGTGCACACATTGACAACCGTTCTGTTAGATAGCTGCGTTTTGGATTTAGAAGCAGATATTTCCCTGTGCTTACTGCTGTTTCTTGCCTATGCCGGTATTGGGCTGAAAACGCCTGTTTTGGGACTCTGCAGAGAAAGTGTTTGCAGACTGCTGAATCCACACACGGGTTTATCTCTGGAAGTTGAGTGCACGCATTGACAACCATTCAGTTAGATAGCTGCCTTTTGGTTTTAGAAGCAGTTATTTCTCTTTACAGCATATACTCTCTTTCACTCTGGAATATCCAAACGCAGCTCCTAAAAGAAACGGGTTTCTAAGTATAATCAGATATTTCTCTTTACATCTTGTACCCCAGTACACTCTGATATATGCATACGCAGCTCCTGGAAGAAACGTGTTTGTAACTCGCTGAATCTGTGCATATATTGAAGTCTCTTAGGTGAATGAACACACAGCAGAGGAGTTTGAAAAAAACATTTCTTCCATGTTATAGATGCACTGTTACTGCTATTGCTTTTAGGCTGGTGTTTTCCTGGAAATGTTGGTTTTAGAATTTCCATATAAATGGTTTGTAAACTGCTGCTTAAGTGGAGCAGTTTAATTCGTTAAGTTGAATGCCCTCATTCACAATCATTCTGTTAGCTAGCTCCGTTTTGGTTTTAGAAGCCTGTGTTTCTAGTTACAGCATATACTCCCATTCATTCTGGAATAGCCAAACGCAGCTCCCAGAATAGACGTGTTTCTAAGTCGCTGAATCTAAACATAGATTCAACTCCCTTAGGTGAACGAACACACAGCACAGCAGTTTGAAAGAAACGTTTTATTTGAGTTTTAGACGCAGTCTTATTGCTATTTCTTAGAGGCCGGTATTTTGCTGGGAATGTCTGTTTTAGAATCTGCACAAAAATCTTTTCTAAACTGCTGCATAGAAACAACAGTTTATCTCAATAAGCTGAATGCACACAGTGACAACCATTCTGTTAGATGGCTCCGTGTTTGTTTTAGAACCAGATATTTCACTTTAAACCTTATACTCCAGTACACTCTGGAATATGCAAATGCAGCTCCTGGAAGAAACGTGTTTCTTACTCGCTGAATCTGAACATATACTCAAGACTCTTAGGTGAATGAACACAGAGCAGAGCATTTTGAAGAAAACGTTTCTTCTATGTTATAGATGCAGTCTTACTGCTACTTCTTTGAGGCTGGTGTTTTGCTGCAAATGTTGATTTTAGAATTTGCATATAAAGGGTTTCTAAACTGCTGCCTAAGAAGAGCAGATTAACCCTTTAAGTTGAATGCACACATTCACAACCATTCTGTTAGATAGCTCCGTTTTGGTTTTAGAAACAGATATTTCTCTTTACAGCATTTACTCCCATACACTCTGGAATATCGAAATGCAGCTCCTAGAATAAACGTGTTTCAAACTCGCTGAATCCAAACATAGATTCAACGACCTTTGGTGAACGAACACACTGCAGAGCAGTTTGAAAGAAACGTTCCCTCTGAGTTTTAGACGCAGTCTTACTGCTATTTCTTATAGGCCGGTATTTTGCTGGAAATGTCTGTTTGAGAATCTACACAGAAATGATTTCTAAACTGCTGCATACAAACAGCAGTTTAGCTCAGTAAGTTGAATGCACACATTGACAACCATTCCATTAGATCATCCGTTTTTTTTTGGAACGAGACATTTGTCTTTACATCTTATACTCCAGTATACTCTGGAATAGGCAAACACAGCTCCTGGAAGAAACGTGTTGCTAACTAGCTGAATCTGAACATATATTCAAGTCTCTTATATGAATGAACACACAGCAGAGCAGTTTGAAAACAGTTTCTTCCATGTTCAAGATGCAGTCTTACTGCTATTTCCTATAGGCTGGTGTTTTGCTGGAAAGGTCTGTATGAGAATTTGCATATAAAGGGTTTCTAAAGTGCTGCATGAGAAGAGCAGTTTACCTCTTTAAGCCGAAGGCACACATTCACAACCACTCTGCTAGATAGATCCATTTTGGTTTTAGAAACAGATATTTCTCTTTACAGCATACACTCCCATTCAATCTGGAATATCCAAAGACAGCTCCTAGAATAAACGTGTTTCTATCTCGCTGAATCTGAACATAGATTCAACTCCCTTAGGCCAAAGAACACAAGGCCGAGCAGTTTGAAAGAAACGTTTCTTCTGAGTTTTAGACGCAGTCTTAATGTTCTTTCTTATATATGCCGGTACTGGGCCGGAAAGGCCTGTTTTGAGACTCTGCACAGAAAGTGTTTGCAGACTGCTGAATCCACACACGGGTTTAACTCTGGAAGCTGAGTGCACACATTGACAACCGTTCTGTTAGATAGCTGCGTTTTGGATTTAGAAGCAGATATTTCCCTGTGCTTACTGCTGTTTCTTCCATATGCCGGTAATGGGCTGAAAACGCCTGTTTTGGGACTCTGCAGAGAAAGTGATTGCAGACTGCTGAATCCACACACGGGTTTAACTCTGGAAGTTGAGTGCACACATTGACAACCGTTCTGTTAGATAGCTGCGTTTTGGATTTAGAAGCAGATATTTCCCTGTGCTTACTGCTGTTTCTTCCATATGCCGGTAATGGGCTGAAAACGCCTGTTTTGGGACTCTGCAGAGAAAGTGTTTGCAGACTGCTGAATCCACACACGGGTTTAACTCTGGAAGTTGAGTGCACACATTGACAACCGTTCTGTTAGATAGCTGCGTTTTGGATTTAGAAGCAGATATTTCCCTGTGCTTACTGCTGTTTCTTCCATATGCCGGTAATGGGCTGAAAACGCCTGTTTTGGGACTCTGCAGAGAAAGTGTTTGCAGACTGCTGAATCCACACACGGGTTTAACTCTGGAAGTTGAGTGCACACATTGACAACCGTTCTGTTAGATAGCTGCGTTTTGGATTTAGAAGCAGATATTTCCCTGTGCTTACTGCTGTTTCTTCCATATGCCGGTAATGGGCTGAAAACGCCTGTTTTGGGACTCTGCAGAGAAAGTGTTTGCAGACTGCTGAATCCACACACGGGTTTAACTCTGGAAGTTGAGTGCACACATTGACAACCGTTCTGTTAGATAGCTGCGTTTTGGATTTAGAAGCAGATATTTCCCTGGGCTTACTGCTGTTTCTTCCATATGCCGGTAATGGGCTGAAAACGCCTGTTTTGGGACTCTCCAGAGAAAGTGTTTGCAGACTGCTGAATCCACACACCGGTTTAACTCTGGAAGTTGAGTGCACACATTGACAACCGTTCTGTTAGATAGCTGCGTTTTGGATTTAGAAGCAGATATTTCCCTGTGCTTACTGCTGTTTCTTCCATATGCCGGTAATGGGCTGAAAACGCCTGTTTTGGGACTCTGCAGAGAAAGTGTTTGCAGACTGCTGAATCCACACACGGGTTTAACTCTGGAAGTTGAGTGCACACATTGACAACCGTTCTGTTAGATAGCTGCGTTTTGGATTTAGAAGCAGATATTTCCCTGGGCTTACTGCTGTTTCTTCCATATGCCGGTAATGGGCTGAAAACGCCTGTTTTGGGACTCTGCAGAGAAAGTGTTTGCAGACTGCTGAATCCACACACGGGTTTAACTCTGGAAGTTCAGTGCACACATTGACAACCGTTCTGTTAGATAGCTGCGTTTTGGATTTAGAAGCAGATATTTCCCTGGGCTTACTGCTGTTTCTTCCATATGCCGGTAATGGGCTGAAAACGCCTGTTTTGGGACTCTGCAGAGAAAGTGTTTGCAGACTGCTGAATCCACACACGGGTTTAACTCTGGAAGTTGAGTGCACACATTGACAACCGTTCTGTTAGATAGCTGCGTTTTGGATTTAGAAGCAGATATTTCCCTGGGCTTACTGCTGTTTCTTCCATATGCCGGTAATGGGCTGAAAACGCCTGTTTTGGGACTCTGCAGAGAAAGTGTTTGCAGACTGCTGAATCCACACACGGGTTTAACTCTGGAAGTTGAGTGCACACATTGACAACCGTTCTGTTAGATAGCTGCGTTTTGGATTTAGAAGCAGATATTTCCCTGGGCTTACTGCTGTTTCTTCCATATGCCGGTAATGGGCTGAAAACGCCTGTTTTGGGACTCTCCAGAGAAAGTGTTTGCAGACTGCTGAATCCACACACGGGTTTAACTCTGGAAGTTGAGTGCACACATTGAAACCGTTCTGTTAGATAGCTGCGTTTTGGATTTAGAAGCAGATATTTCCCTGGGCTTACTGCTGTTTCTTCCATATGCCGGTAATGGGCTGAAAACGCCTGTTTTGGGACTCTGCAGAGAAAGTGTTTGCAGACTGCTGAATCCACACACGGGTTTAACTCTGGAAGTTGAGTGCACACATTGACAACCGTTCTGTTAGATAGCTGCGTTTTGGATTTAGAAGCAGATATTTCCCTGGGCTTACTGCTGTTTCTTCCATATGCCGGTAATGGGCTGAAAACGCCTGTTTTGGGACTCTGCAGAGAAAGTGTTTGCAGACTGCTGAATCCACACACGGGTTTAACTCTGGAAGTTGAGTGCACACATTGACAACCGTTCTGTTAGATAGCTGCGTTTTGGATTTAGAAGCAGATATTTCCCTGTGCTTACTGCTGTTTCTTCCATATGCCGGTAATGGGCTGAAAACGCCTGTTTTGGGACTCTGCAGAGAAAGTGTTTGCAGACTGCTGAATCCACACACGGGTTTAACTCTGGAAGTTGAGTGCACACATTGACAACCGTTCTGTTAGATAGCTGCGTTTTGGATTTAGAAGCAGATATTTCCCTGGGCTTAATGCTGTTTCTTCCATATGCCGGTAATGGGCTGAAAACGCCTGTTTTGGGACTCTGCAGAGAAAGTGTTTGCAGACTGCTGAATCCACACACCGGTTTAACTCTGGAAGTTCAGTGCACACATTGACAACCGTTCTGTTAGATAGCTGCGTTTTGGATTTAGAAGCAGATATTTCCCTGTGCTTACTGCTGTTTCTTCCGTATGCCGGTAATGGGCTGAAAACGCCTGTTTTGGGACTCTGCAGAGAAAGTGTTTGCAGACTGCTGAATCCACACACGGGTTTAACTCTGGAAGTTGAGTGCACACATTGACAACCGTTCTGTTAGATAGCTGCGTTTTGGATTTAGAAGCAGATATTTCCCTGTGCTTACTGCTGTTTCTTCCCTATGCCGGTAATGGGCTGAAAACGCCTGTTTTGGGACTCTGCAGAGAAAGTGTTTGCAGACTGCTGAATCCACACACGGGTTTAACTCTGGAAGTTGAGTGCACACATTGACAACCGTTCTGTTAGATAGCTGCGTTTTGGATTTAGAAGCAGATATTTCCCTGTGCTTACTGCTGTTTCTTCCATATGCCGGTAATGGGCTGAAAACGCCTGTTTTGGGACTCTGCAGAGAAAGTGTTTGCAGACTGCTGAATCCACACACGGGTTTAACTCTGGAAGTTGAGTGCACACATTGACAACCGTTCTGTTAGATAGCTGCGTTTTGGATTTAGAAGCAGATATTTCCCTGGGCTTACTGCTGTTTCTTCCATATGCCGGTAAAGGGCTGAAAACGCCTGTTTTGGGACTCTGCAGAGAAAGTGTTTGCAGACTGCTGAATCCACACACGGGTTTAACTCTGGAAGTTGAGTGCACACATTGACAACTGTTCTGTTAGATAGCTGCGTTTTGGATTTAGAGGCAGATATTTCCCTGTGCTTACTGCTGTTTCTTCCATATGCCGGTAATGGGCTGAAAACGCCTGTTTTGGGACTCTGCAGAGAAAGTGTTTGCAGACTGCTGAATCCACACACGGGTTTAACTCTGGAAGTTCAGTGCACACATTGACAACCGTTCTGTTAGATAGCTGCGTTTTGGATTTAGAAGCAGATATTTCCCTGTGCTTACTGCTGTTTCTTCCATATGCCGGTAATGGGCTGAAAACGCCTGTTTTGGGACTCTGCAGAGAAAGTGTTTGCAGTCAGCTGAATCCACACACGGGTTTAACTCTGGAAGTTGAGTGCACACATTGACAACCGTTCTGTTAGATAGCTGCGTTTTGGATTTAGAAGCAGATATTTCCCTGTGCTTACTGCTGTTTCTCCCATATGCCGGTAATGGGCTGAAAACGCCTGTTTTGGGACTCTGCAGAGAAAGTGTTTGCAGACAGCTGAATCCACACACGGGTTTAACTCTGGAAGTTGAGTGCACACATTGACAACCGTTCTGTTAGATAGCTGCGTTTTGGATTTAGAAGCAGATATTTCCCTGTGCTTACTGCTGTTTCTTCCATATGCCGGTAATGGGCTGAAAACGCCTGTTTTGGGACTCTGCAGAGAAAGTGTTTGCAGACTGCTGAATCCACACACGGGTTTAACTCTGGAAGTTGAGTGCACACATTGACAACCGTTCTGTTAGATAGCTGCGTTTTGGATTTAGAAGCAGATATTTCCCTGGGCTTACTGCTGTTTCTTCCCTATGCCGGTAATGGGCTGAAAACGCCTGTTTTGGGACTCTGCAGAGAAAGTGTTTGCAGACTGCTGAATCCACACACGGGTTTAACTCTGGAAGTTGAGTGCACACATTGACAACCGTTCTGTTAGATAGCTGCGTTTTGGATTTAGAAGCAGATATTTCCCTGTGCTTACTGCTGTTTCTTCCATATGCCGGTAATGGGCCGAAAACGCCTGTTTTGGGACTCTGCAGAGAAAGTGTTTGCAGACTGCTGAATCCACACACGGGTTTAACTCTGGAAGTTGAGTGCACACATTGACAACCGTTCTGTTAGATAGCTGCGTTTTGGATTTACAAGCAGATATTTCCCTGTGCTTACTGCTGTTTCTTCCATATGCCGGTAATGGGCTGAAAACGCCTGTTTTGGGACTCTGCAGAGAAAGTGTTTGCAGACTGCTGAATCCACACACCGGTTTAACTCTGGAAGTTGAGTGCACACATTGACAACCGTTCTGTTAGATAGCTGCGTTTTGGATTTAGAAGCAGATATTTCCCTGTGCTTACTGCTGTTTCTTCCGTATGCCGGTAATGGGCTGAAAACGCCTGTTTTGGGACTCTGCAGAGAAAGTGTTTGCAGACTGCTGAATCCACACACGGGTTTAACTCTGGAAGTTGAGTGCACACATTGACAACCGTTCTGTTAGATAGCTGCGTTTTGGATTTAGAAGCAGATATTTCCCTGTGCTTACTGCTGTTTCTTCCATATGCCGGTAATGGGCTGAAAACGCCTGTTTTGGGACTCTGCAGAGAAAGTGTTTGCAGACTGCTGAATCCACACACGGGTTTAACTCTGGAAGTTGAGTGCACACATTGACAACCGTTCTGTTAGATAGCTGCGTTTTGGATTTAGAAGCAGATATTTCCCTGTGCTTACTGCTGTTTCTTCCATATGCCGGTAATGGGCTGAAAACGCCTGTTTTGGGACTCTGCAGAGAAAGTGTTTGCAGACTGCTGAATCCACACACGGGTTTAACTCTGGAAGTTGAGTGCACACATTGACAACCGTTCTGTTAGATAGCTGCGTTTTGGATTTAGAAGCAGATATTTCCCTGGGCTTACTGCTGTTTCTTCCATATGCCGGTAATGGGCTGAAAACGCCTGTTTTGGGACTCTGCAGAGAAAGTGTTTGCAGACTGCTGAATCCACACACGGGTTTAACTCTGGAAGTTGAGTGCACAGATTGACAACTGTTCTGTTAGATAGCTGCGTTTTGGATTTAGAGGCAGATATTTCCCTGTGCTTACTGCTGTTTCTTCCATATGCCGGTAATGGGCTGAAAACGCCTGTTTTGGGACTCTGCAGAGAAAGTGTTTGCAGACTGCTGAATCCACACACGGGTTTAACTCTGGAAGTTCAGTGCACACATTGACAACCGTTCTGTTAGATAGCTGCGTTTTGGATTTAGAAGCAGATATTTCCCTGTGCTTACTGCTGTTTCTTCCATATGCCGGTAATGGGCTGAAAACGCCTGTTTTGGGACTCTGCAGAGAAAGTGTTTGCAGACTGCTGAATCCACACACGGGTTTAACTCTGGAAGTTGAGTGCACACATTAACAACCGTTCTGGTAGATAGCTGCGTTTTGGATTTAGAAGCAGACATTTCCCTGGGCTTACTGCTGTTTCTTCCATATGCCGGTAATGGGCTGAAAACGCCTGTTTTGGGACTCTGCAGAGAAAGTGTTTGCAGACTGCTGAATCCACACACGGGTTTAACTCTGGAAGTTGAGTGCACACATTGACAACCGTTCTGTTAGATAGCTGCGTTTTGGATTTAGAAGCAGATATTTCCCTGTGCTTACTGCTGTTTCTTCCATATGCCGGTAATGGGCTGAAAACGCCTGTTTTGGGACTCTGCAGAGAAAGTGATTGCAGACTGCTGAATCCACACACGGGTTTAACTCTGGAAGTTGAGTGCACACATTGACAACCGTTCTGTTAGATAGCTGCGTTTTGGATTTAGAAGCAGATATTTCCCTGTGCTTACTGCTGTTTCTTCCATATGCCGGTAATGGGCTGAAAACGCCTGTTTTGGGACTCTGCAGAGAAAGTGTTTGCAGACTGCTGAATCCACACACGGGTTTAACTCTGGAAGTTGAGTGCACACATTGACAACCGTTCTGTTAGATAGCTGCGTTTTGGATTTAGAAGCAGATATTTCCCTGTGCTTACTGCTGTTTCTTCCATATGCTGGTAATGGGCTGAAAACGCCTGTTTTGGGACTCTGCAGAGAAAGTCTCTGCAGACTGCTGAATCCACACACGGGTTTAACTCTGGAAGTTGAGTGCACACATTGACAACCGTTCTGTTAGATAGCTGCGTTTTGGATTTAGAAGCAGATATTTCCCTGTGCTTACTGCTGTTTCTTCCATATGCCGGTAATGGGCTGAAAACGCCTGTCTTGGGACTCTGCAGAGAAAGTGTTTGCAGACTGCTGAATCCACACACGGGTTTAACTCTGGAAGTTGAGTGCACACATTGACAACTGTTCTGTTAGATAGCTGCGTTTTGGATTTAGAGGCAGATATTTCCCTGTGCTTACTGCTGTTTCTTCCATATGCCGGTAATGGGCTGAAAACGCCTGTTTTGGGACTCTGCAGAGAAAGTGTTTGCAGACTGCTGAATCCACACACGGGTTTAACTCTGGAAGTTCAGTGCACACATTGACAACCGTTCTGTTAGATAGCTGCGTTTTGGATTTAGAAGCAGATATTTCCCTGTGCTTACTGCTGTTTCTTCCATATGCCGGTAATGGGCTGAAAACGCCTGTTTTGGGACTCTGCAGAGAAAGTGTTGGCAGACTGCTGAATCCACACACGGGTTTAACTCTGGAAGTTGAGTGCACACATTAACAACCGTTCTGTTAGATAGCTGCGTTTTGGATTTAGAAGCAGACATTTCCCTGGGCTTACTGCTGTTTCTTCCATATGCTGGTAATGGGCTGAAAACGCCTGTTTTGGGACTCTGCAGAGAAAGTGTTTGCAGACTGCTGAATCCACACACGGGTTTAACTCTGGAAGTTGAGTGCACACATTGACAACCGTTCTGTTAGATAGCTGCGTTTTGGATTTAGAAGCAGATATTTCCCTGTGCTTACTGCTGTTTCTTCCATATGCCGGTAATGGGCTGAAAACGCCTGTTTTGGGACTCTGCAGAGAAAGTGTTTGCAGACAGCTGAATCCACACACGGGTTTAACTCTGGAAGTTGAGTGGACACATTGACAACCGTTCTGTTAGATAGCTGCGTTTTGGATTTAGAAGCAGATATTTCCCTGTGCTTACTGCTGTTTCTTCCATATGCCGGTAATGGGCTGAAAACGCCTGTTTTGGGACTCTGCAGAGAAAGTGTTTGCAGACTGCTGAATCCACACACGGGTTTAACTCTGGAAGTTGAGTGCACACATTGACAACCGTTCTGTTAGATAGCTGCGTTTTGGATTTAGAAGCAGATATTTCCCTGTGCTTACTGCTGTTTCTTCCATATGCTGGTAATGGGCTGAAAACGCCTGTTTTGGGACTCTGCAGAGAAAGTCTCTGCAGACTGCTGAATCCACACACGGGTTTAACTCTGGAAGTTGAGTGCACACATTGACAACCGTTCTGTTAGATAGCTGCGTTTTGGATTTAGAAGCAGATATTTCCCTGTGCTTACTGCTGTTTCTTCCATATGCCGGTAATGGGCTGAAAACGCCTGTCTTGGGACTCTGCAGAGAAAGTGTTTGCAGACTGCTGAATCCACACACGGGTTTAACTCTGGAAGTTGAGTGGACACATTGACAACCGTTCTGTTAGATAGCTGCGTTTTGGATTTAGAAGCAGATATTTCCCTGTGCTTACTGCTGTTTCTTCCATATGCCTGTAATGGGCTGAAAACGCCTGTCTTGGGACTCTGCAGAGAAAGTCTCTGCAGACTGCTGAATCCACACACGGGTTTAACTCTGGAAGTTGAGTGCACACATTGACAACCGTTCTGTTAGATAGCTGCGTTTTGGATTTAGAAGCAGATATTTCCCTGTGCTTACTGCTGTTTCTTCCATATGCCGGTAATGGGCTGAAAACGCCTGTTTTGGGACTCTGCAGAGAAAGTCTCTGCAGACTGCTGAATCCACACACGGGTTTAACTCTGGAAGTTGAGTGCACACATTGACAACCGTTCTGTTAGATAGCTGCGTTTTGGATTTAGAAGCAGATATTTCCCTGTGCTTACTGCTGTTTCTTCCATATGCCGGTAATGGGCTGAAAACGCCTGTCTTGGGACTCTGCAGAGAAAGTCTCTGCAGACTGCTGAATCCACACACGGGTTTAACTCTGGAAGTTGAGTGCACACATTGACAACCGTTCTGTTAGATAGCTGCGTTTTGGATTTAGAAGCAGATATTTCCCTGTGCTTACTGCTGTTTCTTCCATATGCCGGTAATGGGCTGAAAACGCCTGTTTTGGGACTCTGCAGAGAAAGTCTCTGCAGACTGCTGAATCCACACACGGGTTTAACTCTGGAAGTTGAGTGCACACATTGACAACCGTTCTGTTAGATAGCTGCGTTTTGGATTTAGAAGCAGATATTTCCCTGTGCTTACAGCTGTTTCTTCCATATGCCGGTAATGGGCTGAAAACGCCTGTTTTGGGACTCTGCAGAGAAAGTCTCTGCAGACTGCTGAATCCACACACGGGTTTAACTCTGGAAGTTGAGCGCACACATTGACAACCGTTCTGTTAGATAGCTGCGTTTTGGATTTAGAAGCAGATATTTCCCTGTGCTTACTGCTGTTTCTTCCATATGCCGGTAATGGGCTGAAAACGCCTGTCTTGGGACTCTGCAGAGAAAGTCTCTGCAGACTGCTGAATCCACACACGGGTTTAACTCTGGAAGTTGAGTGCACACATTGACAACCGTTCTGTTAGATAGCTGCGTTTTGGATTTAGAAGCAGATATTTCCCTGTGCTTACTGCTGTTTCTTCCATATGCCGGTAATGGGCTGAAAACGCCTGTTTTGGGACTCTGCAGAGAAAGTCTCTGCAGACTGCTGAATCCACACACGGGTTTAACTCTGGAAGTTGAGTGCACACATTGACAACCGTTCTGTTAGATAGCTGCGTTTTGGATTTAGAAGCAGATATTTCCCTGTGCTTACTGCTGTTTCTTCCATATGCCGGTAATGGGCTGAAAACGCCTGTCTTGGGACTCTGCAGAGAAAGTCTCTGCAGACTGCTGAATCCACACACGGGTTTAACTCTGGAAGTTGAGTGCACACATTGACAACCGTTCTGTTAGATAGCTGCGTTTTGGATTTAGAAGCAGATATTTCCCTGTGCTTACTGCTGTTTCTTCCATATGCCGGTAATGGGCTGAAAACGCCTGTTTTGGGACTCTGCAGAGAAAGTCTCTGCAGACTGCTGAATCCACACACGGGTTTAACTCTGGAAGTTGAGTGCACACATTGACAACCGTTCTGTTAGATAGCTGCGTTTTGGATTTAGAAGCAGATATTTCCCTGTGCTTACTGCTGTTTCTTCCATATGCCGGTAATGGGCTGAAAACGCCTGTTTTGGGACTCTGCAGAGAAAGTCTCTGCAGACTGCTGAATCCACACACGGGTTTAACTCTGGAAGTTGAGTGCACACATTGACAACCGTTCTGTTAGATAGCTGCGTTTTGGATTTAGAAGCAGATATTTCCCTGTGCTTACTGCTGTTTCTTCCATATGCCGGTAATGGGCTGAAAACGCCTGTCTTGGGACTCTGCAGAGAAAGTCTCTGCAGACTGCTGAATCCACACACGGGTTTAACTCTGGAAGTTGAGTGCACACATTGACAACCGTTCTGTTAGATAGCTGCGTTTTGGATTTAGAAGCAGATATTTCCCTGTGCTTACTGCTGTTTCTTCCATATGCCGGTAATGGGCTGAAAACGCCTGTTTTGGGACTCTGCAGAGAAAGTCTCTGCAGACTGCTGAATCCACACACGGGTTTAACTCTGGAAGTTGAGTGCACACATTGACAACCGTTCTGTTAGATAGCTGCGTTTTGGATTTAGAAGCAGATATTTCCCTGTGCTTACTGCTGTTTCTTCCATATGCCGGTAATGGGCTGAAAACGCCTGTTTTGGGACTCTGCAGAGAAAGTCTCTGCAGACTGCTGAATCCACACACGGGTTTAACTCTGGAAGTTGAGCGCACACATTGACAACCGTTCTGTTAGATAGCTGCGTTTTGGATTTAGAAGCAGATATTTCCCTGTGCTTACTGCTGTTTCTTCCATATGCCGGTAATGGGCTGAAAACGCCTGTCTTGGGACTCTGCAGAGAAAGTCTCTGCAGACTGCTGAATCCACACACGGGTTTAACTCTGGAAGTTGAGTGCACACATTGACAACCGTTCTGTTAGATAGCTGCGTTTTGGATTTAGAAGCAGATATTTCCCTGTGCTTACTGCTGTTTCTTCCATATGCCGGTAATGGGCTGAAAACGCCTGTTTTGGGACTCTGCAGAGAAAGTGTTTGCAGACTGCTGAATCCACACACGGGTTTAACTCTGGAAGTTGAGTGCACACATTGACAACCGTTCTGTTAGATAGCTGCGTTTTGGATTTAGAAGCAGATATTTCCCTGTGCTTACTGCTGTTTCTTCCATATGCCGGTAATGGGCTGAAAACGCCTGTTTTGGGACTCTGCAGAGAAAGTCTCTGCAGACTGCTGAATCCACACACGGGTTTAACTCTGGAAGTTGAGTGCACACATTGACAACCGTTCTGTTAGATAGCTGCGTTTTGGATTTAGAAGCAGATATTTCCCTCTGCTTACTGCTGTTTCTTCCATATGCCGGTAATGGGCTGAAAACGCCTGTTTTGGGACTCTGCAGAGAAAGTCTCTGCAGACTGCTGAATCCACACACGGGTTTAACTCTGGAAGTTGAGTGCACACATTGACAACCGTTCTGTTAGATAGCTGCGTTTTGGATTTAGAAGCAGATATTTCCCTGTGCTTACTGCTGTTTCTTCCATATGCCGGTAATGGGCTGAAAACGCCTGTTTTGGGACTCTGCAGAGAAAGTGTTTGCAGACTGCTGAATCCACACACGGGTTTAACTCTGGAAGTTGAGTGTACACATTGACAACCGTTCTGTTAGATAGCTGCGTTTTGGATTTAGAAGCAGATATTTCCCTGTGCTTACTGCTGTTTCTTCCATATGCTGGTAATGGGCTGAAAACGCCTGTCTTGGGACTCTGCAGAGAAAGTGTTTGCAGACTGCTGAATCCACACACTGGTTTAACTCTGGAAGTTGAGTGCACACATTGACAACCGTTCTGTTAGATAGCTGCGTTTTGGATTTAGAAGCAGATATTTCCCTGTGCTTACTGCTGTTTCTTCCATATGCCGGTAATGGGCTGAAAACGCCTGTTTTGGGACTCTGCAGAGAAAGTCTCTGCAGACTGCTGAATCCACACACGGGTTTAACTCTGGAAGTTGAGTGCACACATTGACAACCGTTCTGTTAGATAGCTGCGTTTTGGATTTAGAAGCAGATATTTCCCTGTGCTTACTGCTGTTTCT
Source organism: Aotus nancymaae (assembly GCF_030222135.1). Classification (NCBI taxonomy): domain Eukaryota; kingdom Metazoa; phylum Chordata; class Mammalia; order Primates; family Aotidae; genus Aotus; species Aotus nancymaae. Next base: position 4,745 of record NW_026988561.1, on the reverse strand, counting down.
TCCATATGCCGGTAATGGGCTGAAAACGCCTGTTTTGGGACTCTGCAGAGAAAGTCTCTGCAGACTGCTGAATCCACACACGGGTTTAACTCTGGAAGTTGAGTGCACACATTGACAACCGTTCTGTTAGATAGCTGCGTTTTGGATTTAGAAGCAGATATTTCCCTGTGCTTACTGCTGTTTCTTCCATATGCCGGTAATGGGCTGAAAACGCCTGTTTTGGGACTCTGCAGAGAAAGTGTTTGCAGACTGCTGAATCCACACACGAGTTTAACTCTGGAAGTTGAGTGCACACATTGACAACCGTTCTGTTAGATAGCTGCGTTTTGGATTTAGAAGCAGATATTTCCCTGTGCTTACTGCTGTTTCTTCCATATGCCGGTAATGGGCTGAAAACGCCTGTCTTGGGACTCTGCAGAGAAAGTGTTTGCAGATTGCTGAATCCACACACTGGTTTAACTCTGGAAGTTGAGTGCACACATTGACAACCGTTCTGTTAGATAGCTGCGTTTTGGATTTAGAAGCAGATATTTCCCTGTGCTTACTGCTGTTTCTTCCATATGCCGGTAATGGGCTGAAAACGCCTGTTTTGGGACTCTGCAGAGAAAGTCTCTGCAGACTGCTGAATCCACACACGGGTTTAACTCTGGAAGTTGAGTGCACACATTGACAACCGTTCTGTTAGATAGCTGCGTTTTGGATTTAGAAGCAGATATTTCCCTGTGCTTACTGCTGTTTCTTCCATATGCTGGTAATGGGCTGAAAACGCCTGTTTTGGGACTCTGCAGAGAAAGTCTCTGCAGACTGCTGAATCCACACACGGGTTTAACTCTGGAAGTTGAGTGCACACATTGACAACCGTTCTGTTAGATAGCTGCGTTTTGGATTTAGAAGCAGATATTTCCCTGTGCTTACTGCTGTTTCTTCCATATGCCGGTAATGGGCTGAAAACGCCTGTTTTGGGACTCTGCAGAGAAAGTCTCTGCAGACTGCTGAATCCACACACGGGTTTAACTCTGGAAGTTGAGTGCACACATTGACAACCGTTCTGTTAGATAGCTGCGTTTTGGATTTAGAAGCAGATATTTCCCTGTGCTTACTGCTGTTTCTTCCATATGCCGGTAATGGGCTGAAAACGCCTGTCTTGGGACTCTGCAGAGAAAGTCTCTGCAGACTGCTGAATCCACACACGGGTTTAACTCTGGAAGTTGAGTGCACACATTGACAACCGTTCTGTTAGATAGCTGCGTTTTGGATTTAGAAGCAGATATTTCCCTGTGCTTACTGCTGTTTCTTCCATATGCCGGTAATGGGCTGAAAACGCCTGTCTTGGGACTCTGCAGAGAAAGTCTCTGCAGACTGCTGAATCCACACACGGGTTTAACTCTGGAAGTTGAGTGGACACATTGACAACCGTTCTGTTAGATAGCTGCGTTTTCGATTTAGAAGCAGATATTTCCCTGTGCTTACTGCTGTTTCTTCCATATGCCGGTAATGGGCTGAAAACGCCTGTTTTGGGACTCTTCAGAGAAAGTCTCTGCAGACTGCTGAATCCACACACGGGTTTAACTCTGGAAGTTGAGTGCACACATTGACAACCGTTCTGTTAGATAGCTGCGTTTTGGATTTAGAAGCAGATATTTCCCTGTGCTTACTGCTGTTTCTTCCATATGCCGGTAATGGGCTGAAAACGCCTGTCTTGGGACTCTGCAGAGAAAGTCTCTGCAGACTGCTGAATCCACACACGGGTTTAACTCTGGAAGTTGAGTGCACACATTGACAACCGTTCTGTTAGATAGCTGCGTTTTGGATTTAGAAGCAGATATTTCCCTGTGCTTACTGCTGTTTCTTCCATATGCCGGTAATGGGCTGAAAACGCCTGTTTTGGGACTCTGCAGAGAAAGTCTCTGCAGACTGCTGAATCCACACACGGGTTTAACTCTGGAAGTTGAGTGCACACATTGACAACCGTTCTGTTAGATAGCTGCGTTTTGGATTTAGAAGCAGATATTTCCCTGTGCTTACTGCTGTTTCTTCCATATGCCGGTAATGGGCTGAAAACGCCTGTTTTGGGACTCTGCAGAGAAAGTCTCTGCAGACTGCTGAATCCACACACGGGTTTAACTCTGGAAGTTGAGCGCACACATTGACAACCGTTCTGTTAGATAGCTGCGTTTTGGATTTAGAAGCAGATATTTCCCTGTGCTTACTGCTGTTTCTTCCATATGCCGGTAATGGGCTGAAAACGCCTGTCTTGGGACTCTGCAGAGAAAGTCTCTGCAGACTGCTGAATCCACACACGGGTTTAACTCTGGAAGTTGAGTGCACACATTGACAACCGTTCTGTTAGATAGCTGCGTTTTGGATTTAGAAGCAGATATTTCCCTGTGCTTACTGCTGTTTCTTCCATATGCCGGTAATGGGCTGAAAACGCCTGTCTTGGGACTCTGCAGAGAAAGTCTCTGCAGACTGCTGAATCCACACACGGGTTTAACTCTGGAAGTTGAGTGCACACATTGACAACCGTTCTGTTAGATAGCTGCGTTTTGGATTTAGAAGCAGATATTTCCCTGTGCTTACTGCTGTTTCTTCCATATGCCGGTAATGGGCTGAAAACGCCTGTCTTGGGACTCTGCAGAGAAAGTCTCTGCAGACTGCTGAATCCACACACGGGTTTAACTCTGGAAGTTGAGTGCACACATTGACAACCGTTCTGTTAGATAGCTGCGTTTTGGATTTAGAAGCAGATATTTCCCTGTGCTTACTGCTGTTTCTTCCATATGCCGGTAATGGGCTGAAAACGCCTGTTTTGGGACTCTGCAGAGAAAGTCTCTGCAGACTGCTGAATCCACACACGGGTTTAACTCTGGAAGTTGAGTGCACACATTGACAACCGTTCTGTTAGATAGCTGCGTTTTGGATTTAGAAGCAGATATTTCCCTGTGCTTACTGCTGTTTCTTCCATATGCCGGTAATGGGCTGAAAACGCCTGTTTTGGGACTCTGCAGAGAAAGTCTCTGCAGACTGCTGAATCCACACACGGGTTTAACTCTGGAAGTTGAGTGCACACATTGACAACCGTTCTGTTAGATAGCTGCGTTTTGGATTTAGAAGCAGATATTTCCCTGTGCTTACTGCTGTTTCTTCCATATGCCGGTAATGGGCTGAAAACGCCTGTTTTGGGACTCTGCAGAGAAAGTCTCTGCAGACTGCTGAATCCACACACGGGTTTAACTCTGGAAGTTGAGTGCACACATTGACAACCGTTCTGTTAGATAGCTGCGTTTTGGATTTAGAAGCAGATATTTCCCTGTGCTTACTGCTGTTTCTTCCATATGCCGGTAATGGGCTGAAAACGCCTGTTTTGGGACTCTGCAGAGAAAGTGTTTGCAGACTGCTGAATCCACACACGGGTTTAACTCTGGAAGTTGAGTGCACACATTGACAACCGTTCTGTTAGATAGCTGCGTTTTGGATTTAGAAGCAGATATTTCCCTGTGCTTACTGCTGTTTCTTCCATATGCCGGTATTGGGCTGAAAACGCCTGTCTTGGGACTCTGCAGAGAAAGTGTTTGCAGACTGCTGAATCCACACACTGGTTTAACTCTGGAAGTTGAGTGCACACATTGACAACCGTTCTGTTAGATAGCTGCGTTTTGGATTTAGAAGCAGATATTTCCCTGTGCTTACTGCTGTTTCTTCCATATGCCGGTAATGGGCTGAAAACGCCTGTTTTGGGACTCTGCAGAGAAAGTCTCTGCAGACTGCTGAATCCACACACGGGTTTAACTCTGGAAGTTGAGTGCACACATTGACAACCGTTCTGTTAGATAGCTGCGTTTTGGATTTAGAAGCAGATATTTCCCTGTGCTTACTGCTGTTTCTTCCATATGCCGGTAATGGGCTGAAAACGCCTGTTTTGGGACTCTGCAGAGAAAGTCTCTGCAGACTGCTGAATCCACACACGGGTTTAACTCTGGAAGTTGAGTGCACACATTGACAACCGTTCTGTTAGATAGCTGCGTTTTGGATTTAGAAGCAGATATTTCCCTGTGCTTACTGCTGTTTCTTCCATATGCCGGTAATGGGCTGAAAACGCCTGTTTTGGGACTCTGCAGAGAAAGTGTTTGCAGACTGCTGAATCCACACACGGGTTTAACTCTGGAAGTTGAGTGCACACATTGACAACCGTTCTGTTAGATAGCTGCGTTTTGGATTTAGAAGCAGATATTTCCCTGTGCTTACTGCTGTTTCTTCCATATGCCGGTAATGGGCTGAAAACGCCTGTCTTGGGACTCTGCAGAGAAAGTGTTTGCAGACTGCTGAATCCACACACTGGTTTAACTCTGGAAGTTGAGTGCACACATTGACAACCGTTCTGTTAGATAGCTGCGTTTTGGATTTAGAAGCAGATATTTCCCTGTGCTTACTGCTGTTTCTTCCATATGCCGGTAATGGGCTGAAAACGCCTGTTTTGGGACTCTGCAGAGAAAGTCTCTGCAGACTGCTGAATCCACACACGGGTTTAACTCTGGAAGTTGAGTGCACACATTGACAACCGTTCTGTTAGATAGCTGCGTTTTGGATTTAGAAGCAGATAATTCCCTGTGCTTACTGCTGTTTCTTCCATATGCTGGTAATGGGCTGAAAACGCCTGTTTTGGGACTCTGCAGAGAAAGTCTCTGCAGACTGCTGAATCCACACACGGGTTTAACTCTGGAAGTTGAGTGCACACATTGACAACC
>NW_026988560.1:0-142961 GCF_030222135.1 Aotus nancymaae | reverse complement strand
GAATTGCCTGAACCCAGGAGGCGGAGGTTGCGGTGAGCCGAGATCGCGCCATTGCACTCCAGCCTGGGTAACAAGAGCGAAACTCCGTCTCAAAAAAAAAAAAAAAAAAGCTTAAATCGGATCATGTCATTTCCCAACTTTAAAATGTGCAGAGATGGTCCGGCAATCCCACTTCTGGGTACAGACGCAAAAGAATGAGTCAAAGAGAGATCTGGACGCCGTTGTAGCACTGTTCACAATAGCCAGGAGGGGCAACACAGCAAGCGCCCGGCAGCGGCTCAGCAGCGGGGTCGGTCCACGCAGGGAGCGCTGATCCCCCGGAAGGAAACCCAGGCTCGAACGCAGTCCCTCTGAGGACACGGCTAAGCGAAACGCGCCGGCCATGGAGGGACAGTCCCGCAGGAGAGGGCGGTGCTGGGCCGGGGTTGAGGAGTCGGGACCAGGGAAAGGAACAACCCGGCAGGACCTGAGAGCTTTTCACGCCACTTGACCCGCACACGCAGGAACGGCGCCGACAAACAACTTTATTTCGTGTTCCGCCACCAAACAAATACCGTTTAAACCTGCGGTGGTTTCCCAGTTCCCTTAACCCAGGGCCCCACGTTCTCTGGGTGGAAGCCCAGACCTCCAGGGGGATGGGGGTCGGCAGGCCAGGCCACTTGGACTCCAGGCGGGCTCCTGTGTGTACGGGTTCCTGGGGCTCCTGGGGCCGAGGGCTTCAGCTTGATGTCTTCTGGCCAATCAGACAAGCACCCCAGGCTCTCGGAATCCCCACGCCATGAGCTTCCAAAAATTAGAGTTTGCATGAAAACCTGGAGGGAGACGAGGGCAAGCGGAGGGTTCTCCTTGGATCCGTTCTGTGCCGGGAAAGCCCTGGGCCCCACAGCCGACCTTCCCTCCCACCTTGCTGGCCGGAATCGGGTCCACTACCCCCTTTTAAAGCCATCGCCATCAAGGGACACAGAATTGCCGTAAGTGGCTCAGCAGAACTGAGTGGAACACCGGTCCCCAAGCCAGTGACGCTGGAGGCCACCCACGTGGACAGAGCAGGGAGAGGCAGGGAGGGGGAGGGCCGGGCTTTGTGGCCACTGCAGTCAGCCTACCAAGTCGCTGAACGAGGCCACTCTGTCACTGTGGAACTGGTCACCGCCGCCACCTGGGGCTGCCGGCTGGTTGGGAGGTGCAGGGGAGGCTCTGGAGAGCTGGAGGAGGGGAGCCGGGGTCTCCGCAGGCAGCTTCTTTCCTGGCAGGCCTATCACTCGTCCCACGCTCATCTCCCCCAGGGGAGGAATTGTAAGCAGCAGACGAAAAGCGGAGGGAGCCAGGGCCACACGGGAGGGACCCAGCTACCGGAGGGGAGGGGACTGCGGCCGAGAGGAGGGACCCAGCTACCGGAGGGGCGGGGACTGCGGCCGAGAGGAGGGACCCAGCTACCGGAGGGGCGGGGACTGCGGCCTAGAGGAGGGACCCAGCTACCGGAGGGGAGGGGACTGCGGCCTAGAGGAGGGACCCAGCTACCGGAGGGGAGGGGACTCCGGCGAGAAGCAGCGGGCACCACCCCACCCTGATGAAGGCCCCCGCCCACACTGATGAAGGCCTCTCCTGTCCCGAGGAGCTTGTGGCCGTTTCCACACCCGTGGAGAGTAGATGGATTTTTAAATCATCTGAAGCTACAGGAAAGATTCGTCCTGAAGCTTTTTTCAAATGAGGTAATGTGTTTTTCTGTCTTGGCCTTTTAATAAATCATGCATTAGGCAAATGGTAACATTTAAACCAATTATGAGCAATTGATCTTAATTTTTTTTAAGAACATAGAACTGAGTTATGACCTTCTTTTTGTGAATATAATACCTTTACCAAAATAAAACAATGAGAGTTATGTCTTATGCATTAGCTCACACTGTTGGAGAAAAACAATTTTTCATTTTTCTTTTTTTGGATGAGAGCACATTATCAAAATTTTTATGTACAAAATAGTATTTCCTTCTTAGTAAATGTAGGGGTTTTGACAATGGCCGTGTTTCACAATAACACAACACCTCTCATCAAAACACTAGGAGTAATTACACCATCTTCATTATACAGATGACAGAAGTTAAGCATCAAAGGTTTATTCGTCACTCACAGTAGGTCAAAATAACCTGAAAAACAACCCAGCATGGGACTTTTTGTTTAAAATGAGTGAATCTCCAAAAGGATAGTAAAAATGGAGTGTGTTTTAAAAGTTTACATTTTTAAAAAATAATGCTTTTAACCCTTATGAAATACAGTGTGATATTGTTATGCATTGGAATTCACACCATAAATCTAAGGGGTGTGTATGCATTTAACTTGAAGGGTGCTCACTTGAGCCACTTTGTGAACATGAGGTCAGGGTCTCCCTTCCATACAGGAATCGACTTATTTGTGTATCCTAGACCTCTGCCCCTTCTCCCTTGGGAGAATCCTGGACTGAGAACATGGGGCTATGTATGCGCTTATTTTCAGCAGCTCACAGTGGCCTTGGACAAGTCTTTTCTCTTCTCTAGGCTTCAGATCCAATCTGAATGGCACAGGTGCCAAACGGGTCATTTGTAACCTGTGACTTCAAAAAAGCTGTTACAGCTCTTTGTACCAAGTGTGCTCTGCAGACATGTGGCACATTTTGTTATGCTCAGGAAGTGTTTTAAACAGTTTCAAATCAGTCTTTTAACATTTTTTAATATTTTGCATAAATATCCAGACGTCCTTTGTCTCCCGGAGCATCTGAGGCTCTGGTGCCCCAGGCTGCATTCCTGCGGGGCCCCGGGGTGGCAGCTGGGCTGCGGTGACCCTTTCCCACACCTCAGGCACCCAATGACTCTGGTCTGCTGGTTCCCCCACCCCACTGCCTACAGGAGCTAAAAAGAAATTATTTAGGAAGTTAGTGAGAGTAAGAATCCTCAGTAAAGTTTCCCTTTTAACAAAAAGCAGCTCCCCCAAATCATTTCTTTTCTAACAAAGAGCAGCCTGTAAAATGGAGCTGCGGACACAGATAAGCAAGCTGGACGCCCGCACGGGTGAGTGCCGGCAGTTGTGCCGATAGAAAACGGCTACCTGGGCTGGGCGCGGTGGCTCACGCCTGTGATCCCAACACTTTGAGAGGCTGAGCGGGGCAGATCGCAAGGTCAGGAGATTGAGATCATCCTAGCCAACATGGTGAAAACCCATCTCTCCTAAAAATACAAAAATTAGCTGAGCGTGGTGACAAGTGCCTATAATCCCAGCTACTCAGGAGGCTGAGGCAGGAACATAGTTTGGACCCAGGAGGTGGAGGTTGTGGTGAGCCGAGGTCATGCCACTGCACTCCAGCCTGGTGACAAAGCAAGACAGTGAATAAAAAAAAAAGAAAGAAAGAAAAGGAGAAGGAAGGAAGGAAGGAAGAAGGCTACTTGAGGGCCAGGCATGTTCAACATGGACCTTCATCTTCTCTTTTCTTTGTCAACCACGTGTACAGCAAAGGAGCGGGCAACATGGCACCAGCCAGGTAGAGACATCATCTGCGTAGTGAAAGACGAGGGTGGGGCAGCCAGCTTCTTTGTGCATTATGTAAATGGTACCCCTGGTCCAACTAATTTTGGACGCTATGTAAATCAGACACTGCCTCTTCAAGATCATCTGTGAAACCCCGTGCATTTCACCAGGAAACTGGAACACCCGCTGGAGAGCTCCCCTCTGCCTGCAGGAGAAAGAGCTTTTCTCTTTTCTCTTTCTTTTGCCTATTAAACCTCTGCTCTTAAACTCACTCCTTGCGTGTGTCCTCACCCTCGATTTCCTTGGCGTGTGGCTCCAAACCTTGGGCATTACCCCAGATACACGACCCTGCTTCACCGCGTCCTTTCCTCTCTAGCCTGAGACGCTGTCACTGCGATAACTCACTTTGCTTGCCCTACTGATCACCTTATAGTCAGGTGGGGTCTGTCTTGTGCCTGTGTCTTTCTCAAGTCAGCATCAGTGGTCAACTATGAGAACTGTTAATTCCAAGAAAAGCCCTTGTACTCATTTCAGTTTGCAATCCTTTTCTCATGAATATTAAAATATTCCTTCAATCTGGGCTTCTTTTCTACCACCAGAAATCCCACCACACCAATCCCATTAATCTGGGCTCAGAGACAGTATTTTCCTTTCTTTTTAAAATAATTTTTGTATTTCTCTCTCTCTCTCTTTTTTTTTTTTATTGTAGTTTAGGTTCTGGGGTACATGTGCAGATCATGCAGGATTGTTGCATAGGTACACACATGGCAAGGTGGTTTGCTGCCTTCATCCCCCATCACCTATATCTGGTATTTCTCCCCTCATTACCCCTCCCCACCCTCCCCACTGACCCGCTGTCCACAGTGTGTGAGGCTCCCCTCCCTGTGTCCACATGTTCTAATTGTTCAACACCTGCCTATGAGTGATACCATGCGGTGCTTGATTTTCTGTTCTTGTGTCAGTTTGCTGAGAATGATGGTTTCCAGATTCATCCATGTCCCTATGAAGGGCACGAACTCATCGTTTTTAATGGCTGCATAGTATTCCATGGTGTGTATGTGCCACATTTTCTTTATCCAGTCTCTTGTTGATGGACATTTGGGTTGGATCCAGGTCTTTGCTATTGTAAACAGTGCCGCAATGAACATATGTGTGCATGTGTCTTTATGATAGAACAATTTATAATTCTTTGGATATATACTCAGTAATGGGATGGCTGGGTCAAATGATATTTCTATTTCTAGGTCCTTGAGGAATCGCCACACTGTCTTCCACGATGGTTGAACTAATTTACACTCCCACCAACAGTGTAAAAGTGTTCCTATTTCTCTACATCCCCTCCAGCATCTGTTGTCTCCAGATTTTTTAAGATCACCATTCTAACTGTCGTGAGACGGTATCTCAATGTGGTTTTGATTTGCATTTCTCTAATGACCAGTGATGATGAACATTTTTTCATATGCTTGTTGGCCTCATAGATGTCTTCTTTTGTAAAGTGTCTATTCATATCCTTTGCCCACTTTGGATGGGCTTGTTTTTTTCTTGTTAATCTGTTTTAATTCTTTGTAGATTCTGGATATTAGCCCTTTGTCAGATGGGTAGAATGCAAAAATTTTTCCCATCTAAATTTGTTGCCCAGATTCAATCACAATTAAACATTCATACATAGGGGACTGCGAAAAGGTGGAAAAGAGATTAAACACAACGGATTTTCTCAAAAGACTTAACTTCTGTTTTGGAAAACCTAAAACTCACTATAAATAGAGTTCCTCATAGAGCACAATGTAATAATGGGAAAAGCAATCAGTTATGAATTCTTCAGTGTTTGCTGAAATCTGTTCTGTTTATTGTCTTTTCTTCTCTCTCTTTCTCTCTCTCTCTCTCTCTCTCTCTCTCTCTCTCTCTCTCTCTCTCTCTCTCTCTTTCTCTCTTTCATTCTTTTGCCGAGGCTGGAGTGCAATGGTATAATCTCGGTTCACCACAACCTCCGCCTCCCAGGTTCCAGCCAGCGATTCTCCTGCCTCAGCCTCCGAGTAGCTGGGATTACAGGTGTGTGCTAATTATTGTATTTTTAGTAGAGATGGAGTTTCACTATGTTGGCCAGGCTGGTCTTGAACTCCTGATCTCAGGTGACCCACCCACCTCGGCCTCCCAAAGTACTGGGATTATAGGTGTGAGCCACCGCACCCAGCCAATTCTGTGTATTGTATCTTTTTAAAATTAAAATAATTGTAGTAACAAAACACATAACATAAATACACTTCCAAATATTTAAACAGGATGTATAACTCTTTTTGCTCTTTAAACATAATAATCTGTCATATTCCCCACATTCCTGTTATATGTAAGTATAAAATTTACCATCGTAACCATTTTGAAGTCTACAGCTCCATGGTGGCAACATTCACATTGCTGTGCAACAAATTTTTAGAACTTTGTCGCCTTGCAAAACTGAAATTCTGTACCCATGACGCTAACAGCGACGTCTCATTTTCACGAGTCTGCCCACCTCCGGGCAAGTACCTTCTCCTCTCTGTCTGTGAATGTGATTGCACTAGCTACCTTCTATGTGGGATCCTGCAGTATCTGTCTTTTTGTGACTGACTTCTTTCACTTAGCATAATGTCCCCAAGGCCCAGCTACTGTGTTGTCTCATTTAACTCTTAAGGCAGTCCTGGGAGATGGGTCTTATTTACAGATGAGCAAACGGAGGTTCCAACAGACGTCCAGTGTCACCTGACAATGCGCAACAGGTCAAGGTTTCAAATTCCAGTTAAAATCCCTGTGGTGGGGCTGGACACGGTGGCTCACACCTGTAATCCCAGCACTTTGGGAGGCCGAGGCGGGCAGATCACCTGAAGTCAGGAGTTTGAGACCAGCCTGACCAACGTGGTGAAACTCTGTCTCTACTAAAAATACAAAAATTAGCCAGGAGTGGTGGCCGGCACCTGTAATCCCAGCTACTCAGGAGGCTGAGGCAGGTGAATCACTTGAACCTGGGAGGCAGAGGTTGCAGTGAGCTGAGATCACACCACGGCACTCCAGCCTAAGTAAATAAAGAATAAATCCCTGCTGCTACCTTGTAGGCCAGGGTTTCTCAAAGCAGAATCTGCTGGGGCGTGGGAGGACACTCCAGCATTTCCCGGAAGCTCTGCTGCTTTCTACAATGTATGTAAGTTTTATTTCTATCTTGCTGGCTATCTTTTCCTTTCTGCCTTTTATCTGGGGGAGAGAGTTGGGCTGGCTCAGGTGCAAATACTTAATCACACTTCTCGTCTATTGGTGCAATCTCTCCTGTGATCCGTAGGAATCTGCGCTATTAATGTGTTTCCTTTTCCTCCCCCATCCGAGATTCTTCCTCCTGCCGTCTTCTAAGGCACAGGTGTTGGCTGTAGCTTGAACAGGACAAATATCCTTATAAAGTCGCCGTGTTGGCGTGTGCATGCATGGGTGTGTGTGTGTGTGTTTCAAGCCACAGATTTAACTCTCTATTTGCCACTGTTCTTATTTTGAAATTTGTTTTGCATTGTTCTTAGTTATACCAAAGTTATTACTTTTCACATTTTTAAGAATCAACAGGTCCACAGATCTGTAAAACATATCACAAAAAGGAGCAAATTCTGTTCATCCACTCCTCCTATTATTCTTTTCAGAGATGTTTTCAACACATTTAGCTGAGTTTTAGTATTTATCGTCAAATGGCATGTTTATCTTATTTCTGTTTCTATTTACTAAAATCATCTGTCATATCCCTAATATTGCTGATGTGCCTTAAGCTTTCTTTCACGTCCCTCTTCCCTGTGTGAGCCCCTTCTGTCCCTCATTCCAACAATCTTTCTAACATACATTTCTTTAACTTGTATTTTAGGTTCAGGGGTCCATGTGCAGGCTTGTTATGTAGGTAAGTTGCATGTGACGGGGCTTTGTGTACAGATTATTTCATCCCCCAGGTGATAAGCCTAGTACCCGAGAGGGAGAGATTTCCATCCTCACCGTCCTCCCTTCACCCTCAGTTAGGCCCTAGTGTCTACTGTTCCCTTCTTCGTGTCCATGTGTATTCAATGTCTTGCTCCCACTTATGAGTGAGAACACGTGGCACTAAGTTTTCTGTTCCTGGGTTAGTTTGTTTAGGATAATGGCTTCCAGCTCCATCTATGTCACTGCAAAGGACATGCCCTCATTTGCTTTTTATGTCCCTGTCATATTCCATGGTGTATATGTACCACGTTTTCCTCATCCAGTCTACCGTTGATGGACATCGACTTTAATTCCATGTTTTTGCTCTTGTGAATAGTGCTGCGGTGAACATATGCGTGTATGTGTTTTTATGGTAGAATGATTTACAGCCTTTGGGCATATACCCAATAATGGGATTGTTGGGTCAATTGGTAGTTTTGCCATGCGTCCTTCTAACACACATTTTTCTCTATCAGTATTCTGCTAATTTTTACGAACATACAAGCCCTAAGCTGAAACACCTTTTGCTTCCTTGACTTTCTCTGCTTTCCCTTGAGCTAATAAGTGTTATGCTTTTATTTGCTTAGATATCGGTGCTTGCGCTCACATGGTCGGAACAATCTGTTACTCTGTCTGTGTTTGCTTCCTGAAGGAGCCTCCTGCTCTGCTGAGCTGCCCCAGCCTGGCTGGGTGCCTAAGGCCTGAGCGCCACTTCCCCAGGTTCACCCTTCACCATCTTCCCGGCATCCCCCTTCCTCTCCAGGGCTGGATCCCCTGTTTCCCGTATGCAGAGTCCTTCTTTTTCTCTGTTTGGTGAAGTGCGTTCTGCGCTTTATGCTGGGGATTCGGTATGTGACATTTCTTTCTTAGATTTTCATGTCTGAAAATGTCTTTATTCTTACCCCATATTTGATTAAACATCCCATATGTTCAAATACTAAACCGGCCATCAATCTTCATTTGAATTTTAATGCGCTGATCTACTATTTTGGAACTTCCAGTATATTATTGAGAAAATGGAAATTACTCTGATTCTAATTTTTTTAATGTGGTAGAAATGCACACCCCTGATTCAAAAATTATCAAAGATGTTGGTTTACTGCTAGAGGAAAAGAGAAAGAAATGCGATTGTCTCAAATCACTAGTCTTCTCAGTACTTTAAAGTTTACCTTGGATTTCCCAGCATTTATTTTTAAAATGCATCTATGTGGTCACATGTGTATTATGTTTGTTACTTCTAGTGGCTACGTGACATTCCACGGTAAGCACCTATGGTCATGTCCACACCCGCTCCTGATTGATGGAAAATTCAGTTGCTTCCGTCTTCCCGCTAACACGCACAGTTACTTACCCACAGCCCAGCATGAGAATGACCCTGGGTTATTTACCACACACAGGACTGCAGAGAAAGGACATATATATCTATATATTCACAATTTTATGTGATTCCACTAATTTGCTCTTTAGAATGGCTAAGCCAGATTTATTTTGCCCCCAGCAGTGGCAGGGATCCCATTATGTTACATCCTTACCAACTCTTGGAGTTAATCTATCCTGCTCAGTATCCCCACCTGATGGGCATAAAATGGTATCATGTAATGCTCTCTTTTACATTCTTAGTTTAGTAGTTAGTTTGAATGCATCTTCAACTCTTAGGCTTCTCCTTTTGTAAGTATATTCCTAGGCATTTAGAATAATCCAAGTGGTTGCTTTTTACAAATTTTATATTTTTAATTTTCATGGGTACATAGTACGTGTAAACAACGGACTGCTTTGAAAGAAAGTCACATCTATTTCAGCATCTGTGCTAGTGTTGATATTCATCATTGCTTCAGCATCAGGTGGACTCTCAAACCAGGACAGCATTGCACAAATTGTAGGGTGTGGGCTCCTCTCTAATGTGGATGTGTTGGGAAGAGGTTGTGAGTGTTCAGTTTGAGAGTTCTGTTCTATCCTACACCGCATGAATAAAGCCAAGTGTAATGATCCGTGTTCACAGCAGTTCTAAGGAGGACTCCCTTTGTGATGGAACAGTGAGGAACAACTGACTGGAGAAGGAGGTCTTTGAGTGGCTGCTAATGGATCGGGAGGAATTCTTGTTACCAATCCTCCATCGCCGCAAAGCACGTTGGTGAATGAAGCTAAGAATGGAACTCCATTAGACACGATGAAGCTGATATGAGCACAAGGAAATGATTTACAGTCTGGGGAGGTAAATTAGAATATGAAAGCCTGTAAGCAAAGTAACTTAGACAATAAACAGGTACATAAGTTAGTGAATTTAAGCATAAACACCCTCTCCCAGCTTCCCAAATACCAACTTTTCCTACCACAGTTTGACATTTTTATTGTGATTTTTCAGAGTTTCTGGAAAATGAAAATAACCATCTCTATGTATAATGTGAAGTTATTTGCATAGATCATGTTTACTAGTTTTAAGCACTCTTAGTAGCAATTAATTTTAAACTTCTGTGCATGAAATTCTTAAGATAGCTGATATGTGTGCCCTTCTTATGGCTAATGAAAAAGTCAAAGCTTGTTAGAAAAACATTTCATATTTTTGCTGAGTCATCTTTTCTATAAATGTCATCTTTTTCTTTTTGCAATAACTAAACTATAATAGAAAAGAATAGAGTGGGCATGCCTGTCCCTACTTTGGCTCCAGGATAATGGAAAATTTGTATCCACGCAGGCTAAATGATCTGAGTCCTGTGGCTCAGCTGCAGAGACCCCATCACTCACATTGGTGGTGACACATTGCATCAGTGTCCCGATGAGCAGCCCTGCTGGTCTAAAAAGAGACCCTTTTAGTCCTTAACAATACATTAGATGTCAGTTATTTTATTTTATTTTTGAGACGGAGTCTCACTCTGTCACCCAGGCTGGACTGCAATGGCGTGATCTCAGCTCACTGCAACCTCTGCCCCCTGGGTCCAAGAGAATCTCCTACCTCAGCCTTGCCAGTAACTGGGATTATAGGTGCCTGCCACCGCACACAGCTAATTTTTGTATTTTTAGTGGAGACGGGGTTTCGCCGTTTTGGCCAGGCTGATCTTGAACTTCTGACCTCGTGATCCACCCGCCTCGGCCTCTCAAAGCACTAGAATTACAGGCATGAGCCACTGCACCTGGCCTGGATGCCAAATTTTAACAAAAACATGTTTGCCTTTCGCAGAATCAATAATAAAATGTGTTTTCTACCCATCAGGTAGTGCTTTAACAGATCATTTTTGTGAATTTGAGTATTTCAAGGGACAAACATTCCAGAAAATGAATACATGTTAAATACTCATAATTATGGATACCCTCTGCTTATGGTAAAATATATACTTTAAATTTTGCTCTCATCCATTAAAATATAGGCTGGAGAGTGATGCAACGCAGATTTCGTAGATAAGACTACGGCTGCCACTACCACTTCAAAATAATGTGGTTCATGACTTACGAGGTTTTATCTGAATCTCCTTTTCCTCCACACTTACTTTGGAAGAATATTACTCCATAATTCATAGTAAATAATGCAAAACTTTGAGGACTTAATAAGTGGTCCTAAGATACAGAGAAATGGCTTGGAAGCAATTTTTCCTTCCATTATTTGTAATACTTTTTTAGAATTATGGGGTGGATAATATGTTTACACTTTAAATCTTTTGCTTGAACATAGTGTAATCCATTATCACCGTGTGCTCAAAAACTTAGAACAATAAACACACACGCACACAGAGATCATTAGTGCACTGTGCCTTTAATTATCACAAAGTGCACAGAGGTACACATATGCAATCACCGCCAATGTCAGGAAACAGACATTTAGGGACATCCAGAAAATGCCACAGCAGCCTCCTCCGATCACTGGCTTCATCCTCCCTAAAGACAACCATCATTTCAAAAGGATAAACAATTTTCCTCATGGAGTCCAATATTGGAGACTTTATTTAGGAGACTCATTCATGTGACTGGGTGTGACCTTCATTCGTTCATTTGTATTACGTATTGCTTATCATTGTGTGAATACACTAACGTGTATCCATTTCACTGGTGAGACACACTTGAATTGTTTTCAGTGTGCAGATCTCCTGAGTAATGCTGCAATGACTATCCTGGCACATGTCTTTGTGGTCATTTGTGTGGAGTTCGGTTGAGTATAGTCCAAAAACTGAAATGGCTTAACCATGGGGTCTATATTGGGAGGGCCGCCGGGAGGCACTAGCTTGGCCAGATGCGGCCATGGGGAGGCCGGGGACGGGACCTGTGGATAAAGGCTGCCCCAGAGGCAGTAGCTGGGCCTGAGCAGAGGCCATGGTGATGCCACGAGCTGGGCCCACAAGGACCTGGTGCAGGCAGGAGCTGGGCCTGTGGAGGCCAGGCCTGGAGAGGAAGCTTAGGGCCTGGAATGGCCGCCAGGAGGCAGGAGCTGGCCCGGGAGAGACTGTGATATGCGAGCTGGGCTGAGGACCTGGGCCTACACTCAAGGCCAGTGCAAGGCGAGAGCTGGGTCCGGGGGGGTTGCCACAGGCACGAGCTGGGCCCAAACGGGCCAGTGTGAGGGAGGTGCTGGGCCTGTGGACGCAGCTGGGATGCAGCCAGGCAGCCAGGCAGGATCTTGACAAGGGGAAGCTGCCAGCACACAGCAGCTGGTGCTGGGGAGGCTGTGGGGGGTCCAGAGTTGGGCCCGGAGGCCCAGTCCCGCTGGCCGTGGGAGGCCCAAGCATTGGGTCCTGAAGTCCACCTCTGCAGGTACAGTTTTTACCCTCCCGGTGGCCCCCCCAACATGGGTGCAATACGTCATCGCGTGGGCCCCTCCAGGGCCAGGTTCTACCACCCAGCAGCTCCCTGGGGCCCAGCGCCTGCCTCCCGTCGACGTCTCCAAGATGTCCAGCCTCTGCCTCCCAAGGCCCGGAACGTCCTCCTGGCCGCGTCTATGGGCCCATGTTTTGCCTCCCAGCAGCCTCTTTTGGCTCGGCTCCTGGGGGCCGAGCGCGGTGGCTCACGCCTGTAATCCCAGCACTTTGGGAGGCTGAGGCAGGTGGATCACTAGGTCAAGAGATTGAGACCATCCTGGTCAACATGGTGAAACCCCGTCTCTACCAAAAATACAAAAAAATTAGCTGGGCATGGTGGCGCATGTCTGTAATCCCAGCTACTCAGGAGGCTGAGGCAGAAGAATTGCCTGAACCCAGGAGGCAGAGGTTGTGGTGAGCTGAGATCATGCCATTGCACTCCAGCCTGGGTAACAAGAGCGAAACTACGTCTCAAAAAAAAAAAAAAAAAAAACAGAAAACAAAAAATTAGCTGGGCATGATGGCACGTGCCTATAATCCCAGCTACTCAGGAGGCTGAGGCAGGAGAATTGCCTGAACCCAGGAGACGGAGGTTGCGGTGAGCCGAGATCGCGCCATTGCACTCCAGCCTGGGTAACAAGAGCAAAACTCCGTCTCAAAAAGAAAAAAAAAAAAAAAAATTAGCTGGGCATGATGGCATGTGCCTGTATTCCCAGCTACTCAGGAGGCTGAGGCAGGAGAATTGCCTGAACCCAGGAGATGGAGGTTGCGGTGAGCTGAGATCGCGCCATTGCACTCCAGCCTGGGTAACAAGAGCGAAACTCCGTCTCAAAAAAAAAAAAAAATACAAAAAATTGCTGGGCATGATGGCACGTGCCTGTAATCCCAGCTACTCAGGAGGCTGAGGCAGGAGAATGCCTGAACCCAGGAGGCAGAGGTTGTGGTGAATCGCGATCACGCCATTGCACTCCAGCCTGGGTAACAAGAGCAAAACTCCGTCTCAAAAAAAAAAAAAAAAAAAAAAAAAAAGGCTGCTGGGAGGCAAAACATGGGCCCATAGATGTGGCCAGGAGGAGGATGTGGGCCTAGGGAGGCATAGGCTAGACCTCCTGGAGAGGCTGACAGGAGGCCGGAGCTAGGGCCCAGGGGGCCTTTGGGAGGCAGGAGCTGGCCCGGGAGGGCCCAACCTGATGACGTTTTGCTCCCATGTGGAGGAGATGCCAGGAGGGCAGGAGCTGGGCCTGGAGAGGCCAACTTCAGGACCCAATGCATGGGTCTGCTGAGGCCAGCAGGAGGAGGCCAGAGCTGGACCAGCAGAAGCCGACTCGGGGACGTTTGGGGCCTGGAGGCGCTCTGGGAGAGCAGTAGCCAAGCCTGGACAGGCCAGCCTGAGACATGAGCCAGGTGGGTCTGGAGAGCCTGAGTCGAGGGCCTGAGCTTTCGGTCCTACAAAGGCTGCCGGGAGCTGGGTAGGAGCCGAGTCCACAGAGGGTGCTGCAAGGCCAGGCTGGAAGGTGGGCCGCTAGATGCCACTGGGAGGAGGAGCTGGGCCCCAAGAGGCTGACCTGAAGACGTTCTGGACATGGAGAGGATGCCAGAAGGCCAATGCTGGGCCCAGGAGGGCCGCCGGGAGGCACCAGCTTGGACTGAGGAGGCCACGGGGAGGCCGGGGGCGAGGCCTGTAGATACAGGCTGCCACAGAGGCAGGACCTTGGCTGAGCAGAGGTCACAGTGAGGCCACAAGCTGGGTCTGGAGGGTCCACTGAGTGGCGGACGCTGGGCCCGGAGGGGCCTAGTGCAGGCAGGAGCTGGGCCTGGGGAGGCCACCGGGAGGCAGGAGCTGGCCCGGGAGGGAGAGTCCATGAGAGGTGAGGTGGGCTGAGAAAAGCTGGTGCGAGGGAGGACCTGGGCACAGACTCGAGGCCAGCACCAGGTGAGAGCTGGGTCCAGAGACGTCTGCCAGAGGAACGAGGTGGGCCTCAACCGGCCAGTGTGAGGGAGGCGCTGGGCTTGTGGACGCAGCCGGGAGGCAGGCAGGATCTTGGGCTGGGGAAGCCGCCGGCAGGCAGTGGCTGATGCTGGGGAGGCTGTGGGGAGGCCAGAGCTGGGCCTGGAGAAGCCGCTGTCAGGAGGTAGGTGGGCCTGTCGAGGCCACCGGGAGGCAGAAGGGACGCCCGGAAGGCCCCACCTGAGGAAGCTTCGGGACGACAGACGAAAGGCTGCCGGTAACTGGCCAGGAGACGAGCCAAAAGAGGCTGCTGGGAGGCAAAATGTGGGCCCATAGACATGGCCAGGAGGACGATCCTGGCCTGGGGAGTCCGCCAGTAGGGAGGCATAGGCTGGGCCTCCTGGAAGGCTGGTGAGACACAGGAGCTGGGCCTCATGGGGCCGCTGGGAGACAGAAGCTGGTCCTGGAGGAGCCCACGTGACAACGTATTGCGCCTATGTGATGACATATTGCGCCTATGTTGAGGGGGCCGCCAGGAGGGCAGGAGCTGGGCTTGCAGAGGTGGACTTCAGGACCCAATGCTTGGGCCTCTGGAGGCCAGCGGGAGGAGGCAGCAGGAGCTGGGCTGGCAGAAGCTGACTTGGGAATGTCTGGGGCCTGGAGACACCCTGGGAGGGCAGGAGCCAAGCCTGGAGAGGCCAGCGTGAGGCATGAGCCAGTGGGCCTGGAGAGCCTGAGTTGAGGGCCTGAGCTTTTGGGCCTACAAAGGCTGCCGGGAGCAGGGCAGGAGCCGAGTCCACACAGGTTGCTGCGAGGCAAAGCGGGAAGATGGGTCCCTAGACGCCGCCAGGAGGAGGAGCTGGGCCCCGAGAGGCTGACCTGAAGATATTCTGGACACGCAGAGGATTCCAGAAGGCCAACGCTGGGCCCAGGGGGCCACCAGAAGGCACCAGTTTGGCCCAAGGCGGCCACGGGGAGGCTGGGGGCAATGTGGAAACACGCTGCTGCAGAGGCAGGAGCTGGGCTGAGCGGAGGCCACGGTGAGGCCACGAGCTGGGTCTGGAGGGTCCACTGAGAGGCGGAGGCTGGGCCCGGAGGGGCCTAGCGCAGGCAGGAGCCAGGCCTGGGGAGGCTGGGGCCAGAGAGGAAGCTTCAGGCCTGGAAAGGCCGCCGGGAGGCACGAGCTGGCCCGGGGGAGGACCTGGGCCCAGATGCGAGGCCAGCGCCAGGCGAGAGCTGGGTCCAGAGACGTCTGCCAGAGGAACGAGCTGGGCCTCAACCGGCCAGTGTGAGGGAGGCGCTGGGCTTGTGGACGCAGCCAGGAGGCAGGCAGGATCTTGGCCTAGGGTAGCCACCGGCAGGCAGCGGTTGGTGCTCGGGAGGCCAGAGCTGGGCCTGGAGAGGCCACTGTCAGGAGGGAGATGCGCCTGAGTGAAAAAACATCTTGAGTAAAAAAACAATCTTAAGTAGAACTTTTTGTTAGACAAGCCCCCCTTCCCTTGACCTGCTCCTTCTGCTTCTGTAATAATCTGCTTACTGCCCCCGACCCTAAACTGGTATAAAAGTGTTGATTGACCTTTGTTCTTGGCCGAGAGGTTTGAGCTCTCTCAAACCTCTAGCTGACTCTCAGATGCCAGCATAAAGGTGGACTCTCAACAAACTCAGTGCATGGCGCGTCTGTTTAAACTCGCTAGGGCATAACACTATGAGACCATTTAATGACTGTCACTTCTTTGGTAGGCTCTAAGCCCTTCTTCCACTTGGTCACACAAGTCTATCTGTGCAATCCCACCACACCCACATGGCACTCCTCACTCCACACACGATGGGTGAGGTATGTGAATATGTGACCATATTTGACACCTCCCTGCCTTTACTCATATTTGAAACAGGTTCCCTTTCTCTTTTCGCTTTTGGTAAGTGAAGAAGATCATGTTGTGGGGCTTCTGTTGTGATGGTGATTAATTTTTGTGTTTAAAGATGATCATGTTCAGCACTCCAGGTTGGGTGACGGAGTGAGACTGTCTCAAAAACAAAAGCTTAAATGGTTTTCTCTGATGGAATTTAGAATACTTGGCTTTTGCTTTCTCATTGATCTTTAATGAGACAGTAACTGGATATGTCATCCTTGCTTCTTCCCCAAAAATGCTCAATAACTTCTCATTTTATTTTTCTTAGTATTAAGCCCCCAACAACAGGGTTCTTGTCAGACCCAATTTTGCACATCTAACGCTTATACTAAATAAACGTTTGTTCAATAAGCGAATCTAAATATTAATTGTAAATATAAAGAAGTCATAATGAGACGGGAACAAAAGGCCCATCTTCATCAAATTAATCTCTTCTTAATTTGTTTCTGCAGATTATCTTACCTTTTAATAAAAATTTAATTCAGTTGCCCACTTGACTGATTGTTTTCCAGCCTTGGAATTCCATATCACGAGGGATTTCTGAAAGGAATGTTTTCCAGTAGTCCTTCCACATACAAATCATTTGAATGTGCTTCAAAGTTTTGGTCTTAAAAGAGATCTTCAAAGATCCTAAAAGATAAAACTTTTTTTTAATACCCTTAGGAAGAGAGAGAAAGAAAATTATTATAGAAAATAAAGAATACAACCTAAATAGCACTTTTTTTTTTTTGAGATTGAGTCTTGCTCTGTCACCCAGGCTGGAGTGCAGTGGCATGATCTCAGCTCACTGCAACCTCCACCTCCCAGGTTCTAGCAATTCTTCTACCTCAGCCTCCCAAGTAGCTAAGATTATAGGCACCTGCCATCATGCCTGGCTAATTTTTGTATTTTTTAGTACAGACCGGGTTTCACCATTTTGGGCAGGATGGTCTCAAACTCCTGATCTCAGGTGGTTCGCCCATCTCAGCCTCCCAAAGTGCTGGGATTACAGGCATGAGCCATCGCACCCAGCCTGTAAATACTATTTGGAAGCAGCCTTTTGCTACTCCCTGCTGGTGACCTCTAATAACCCTCCTCCATGCTGCTGCACACTGGCCCATTCAGGCTACACTTTCATCTGCACTGCAACCACAAGATCGATATTCTTTACCCCTTCAACCTTGTAAGCATGTTATTTTAAAAGAAATAACTTTCCACAAAGAATTCATGGAATGTGAAATAACAATAGTAAGCAGAGGCTGGTTTAGATTAAAAGAGGCATAATAACCAAGTTAGCACAAGAAGATTGTTTGGATCCAGATATAAAGCAAACAATGAGCTGACGCCAAAAAATCATTTTTAGTTTTGTGAGATGTGATGAGATAGTGGCTGTTTGGGGATGTGCACTGAACAGGTAAAACGATGTGAAGACTGTGATTTGCTTTATGATATTCTTGCAAAGGGAGGAAAAGAAATAGAACAAAATGTAGGACAATCTTAATGATCACAGAAACCCAGGAATGGGTTTTTGTGTTCATTGTACTATTTTCTCTACTTCTGAATAGGTATAAAAACTGTAATTTAAAAATGTAAAAAAAGAAAAAAAAAATGGTAACACACCATGGCTCATGCCTGTAATCCCAACTCTTTGAAAAGCCAAGGCGGGGGCATCACTTGGGTCAGGAGTTCGAGACCAGCCTGGCCAACATGGTGAAACCCTGTCTCTAGGAAAAAAAAAAAAAAAAAAAAAACCTGGGTGTGGTGGCCGGCACCTGTAGTCCCAGCTACTCATAAGGCTGAGGCAAGAGAATCAGTTGAACCCGGGAGGCAGAGGCTGCAGGGATCTACTGCACTCCAGCCTAAACAACAGAGTGAGAATCTGCCTTAAGAAAAAAAAAGTAAAAAAGAATTTACTAATCCCTGCTCTAAAGCCACATCCAAACAGAACTCTAACGAGAAACATTCAAGCAATTTACGTGATGCTATTTATATACAGATCTCCCATGCACCTCTGAACGTAACATTTAAATATTTTGCAACATGATGGCTGGGAGTGGCTCAAACCTCGGCATGGTGGCACATGGCTGTAGCCCTAGATACGACTTAGGAGACTGAGACAGGAGGACAACTTGAGCCCAGGAGTTCTAGCCCAGCCCAGAAAAATAACACGACCCTGTTTCTTTAAAAAGAAAAGTCAGGGAGGCTGGGCGCGGTGGCTTATGCCTGTAATCCCAGCACTTTGGGAGGCCGAGGTGGGTGGATCACGAGGTCAAGAGATCGAGACCATCCTGGTCAACATGGTGAAACCCCGTCTCTACTAAAAAGACAAAAAATTAGCTGGGCATGGTGGCGCGTGCGTGTAATCCCAGCTACCAGGGAGGCTGAGGCAGGAGAATTGCCTGAACCCAGGAGGTGGAGGTTGCGGTGAGCCGAGATCGTGCCATTGCACTCCAGCCTGGGTAACAAGAGCGAAACTCCATCTCAAAAAAAAAATAAAATGAAATAAAATAAAACAAATAAATAAATAAATAATTTAAAAAAAAAAAGAAAAAGAAAAGTCAGGGAGCTGTCAGGGAGCTCACTGATAATTTATTTTGGTGCTATCAACAACTGCTATCAAAACACTACTACAAAATCCAAAATTCTATCTATTGCCAGACCTTTCTCCTTACTTCTGAACTCATTTACCAAACTGCCTCCCCCACCTCCGCAACTCAACGTGAATGTCAACTTGAAATTAATTACTTAATTTCTTTGCTATTAGATTGGCTTTCCTTTAACATCTAAAGACTTGTCTTAAATTCTTACTTCATGTTATTAGCATCAAATCTGAAGGGATCTAGTGTAGGAGCTCTTTGACATAAGAAACATGTGTTTTTGAGAAATCACACAAAGTGAAATAATTATCATAGCTGTAAAAAGAAATATGCCCATAAATAAATAACAGTAAAAGATTAGAGGCTTTCAGTCATACTAGAGAGTGACGTTACATCAAATTATTCTGTTAATTCAATAAGAAAATATATAAACCTAATTCTGACAAACTTTCTATAAAACAAAAAAGAACCCTTTGTTAGGGTTGAGAGTGAAAACTGCAAGTTTTAGAAAGAGGTGAGACCAGCTGCAGAATGTGCTCCTCACGCATCACCAAGGCTGTCCCAATCGCACCCTCTGCCTCAGTATCCCCCTTATTCCACTTAATTCTTTCCCAGACCACAACCCCTTCTTACATAGTAAATATCTCCTACTTACTACACATTTCCCCACCGGATTAAATGCTCCAGAATGCATGGGGCAGGGCACCGTCTCCCACAGCGCCCAGTTTCCAACACCTGACTCACAGGTACCAAATGACTTCAGGATTATGAGGTTGGATGTAGTGATTATTTTCTCAATACTTGCAGTGGTTCACAGCAATGAAAATCCTAAGATTTCCTTTCCCCTTTCGGGGACCATAAAGCAAGCAGCAATACCGTCAAGAGGCATTTGAACCAGAGCAACTCCAACTAAAATAGGAGCTGGGTAAAATGAGGCTGAGACCTGCTGAGTTGCATTCTCAGATAGTTAAGGCATTCTAAGTCACAGGGTGACGAAGGAGGCCAGCACAAGATACAGTTCATAAAGACCTTGCTGATCAAATGGGTTGCAGTAAAGCGGCCAGCCAAAACCAAGATAGTGACGAGAGTGGCCTCTGGTCGTCCTCACTGCTACTACACTCCCACCAACACCACGACAGTTTGCTCAAAAGGGGAAGCATACAAATAATCCATTCCTGGCCGGGCACAGTGGCTCACACCTGTAAACCCAGCACTCTGGGAGGCCAAGGTGGGTGGATCGCCTTACGTCAGGAGCTTCAGAGCAGCCTGACCAACATGGTGGAACCCCCTTCTCTACTACAAATGAAAAATAAAATTAGCTGGGTGTCGTGGTGCACACCTGTGATCCCAGCTACTTGGGAGGCTGAGGCAGGAGAATCACTTGAGAACCTGCTTGAGAAGTAAACAAGACAGGCATGATCTGCGCTGTCAGGGCCACTGTGCTGAAGCAGGAGGAAGAAGTCAGCCAGCAGCGCTCTGTGAAAAATGAAAGGAGGATGAATCAGTGAGCCTGGAGGCTGAGGTGAGACGGTGCTCAGTGAAGACCTCTCCAGCATGGTGACATTTCAACTGTGATGCTAATAGAAAGGAGAAGCGCAGAAAGCCCTCAACTAACAGCATTCCACAAACACCAGCCCTCAGCGCAACAGTGCCAGGAGGCTGTGACCTGAGAGGAAGAGAGGCACACAAATGACCAGAGTGGCTGGCACAGAGCAAGCAATCCACAGAGGGCATGTGGGAAAAGCAGAGGAATGGCAGAGAGCAGCTCACCCATGCCCCTGCAGATCCAATCAGGGGCTGTGAGGTTTCTCCAAGTACAGTGGAAGCCACTACAGATGACAGTCCAGAGAATGACAGGCTCCACCTCCTGCTTTCAATGAGCCTGACCTGGCCGTTCTGTGGCATGGCTCTAACTGGGCACTGGAGGGCAGTGAAGGAGGATGGGGTAGAATCCGGGCTTTGTGTTTGGGCAGAGTCAGCAGGCCTTGCTAGGCTGGATACGGGAAGGGAGACAATCATACCTCAGGGTAACTCCTGGGCATCTGGCTTGGGCAGCTGGTAGACCCTGAGAGGAGCTCCTGGAGAGGGAAATGGGGACTTTGCCTGGGACATATGAAGCCTGAGGAGGGGTCAAGCAGATAGGTAAATATAGAGGTCTGGTATGAGGAGCATCTTCAGGGCCAGGAATGAGAGTCTCAAAGACACAGACAATATAATATTTTCAAGAGGTGGGCAAGGTGGGATTATCTGTAAGACACAGTAAGAAGAGAGAAAGAGGCTGGGCAAAGGGGCTCATGTCTGTAATCTGAGCACTTTGGGGAGGCCAAGGCAGGTGGATCACGAGGTCAGGAGTTCAAGACCAGCCTGGCCAACATGGTGAAACTTCATCTCTACTAAAAAAATAGAAAAATTAGCCAGGCATAGTGGCGGACATCTGTAATCCCAGCTACTCAGGAGGCTGAGGCAGGAGAATCGCTTGAACCAGGGAGGCAGAGGTTGCAGTGAGTCAAGACTGTGCCGCTGCACTCCAGCCTGGGTGACAAGAGGAAGATTCTATCTCAAAAAAAAAAAAGAAAGAAAGAAAGAAAGAGGGCTCAGGATGAAGCTGCCGGCTGGCACTCTCCAGTGTAGAGAGGACGAGGGCAGGGGCCTCAAGAGACTGAAAATGAGACAGAGAGGAGCCAAGAAAGAGTCCACAAGATTTGAACATTTTTATAAAAAATGGGGGAACAGAGAACAATAACCTAGAATTGTGCTGAGAAGCAGAATAAAAATGGGGCAGAGAGCAACTATGGGTGGCAAAAGCTGTTGAATAACAAATTAAAACAGTGTTTTGAAATGTTGATGAAGTATTTAAGGAACACGATAGATGAGACAGGTTGGCTGAGGTTGTACCTTCAAATGCCCAGTGGTGGCTACTGCCAAAGCTCTGTTACTACAGAGTGGCACCCAGGCACAGGTAAAGCCCAAAGAAAAGAGGCTTCCCAATGGTGTCAATCCTCCTGCAGAAAACCTTTGACTGTACAGAAAAATCTACTCAGTAAAAAGCATATGTGGTTCCATTACCCGACTCTCTCCTCTTATGTAGGATTAAAATTTCCATAATCTATGCCTATTAAAAACTGTAGGATGGCCAAGCATGGTGGCTCACATCTGTAATCCCAGCAATTTGGGACGCTGAGGCAGCTGAACCACCTGAGGTCAGGAGTTTGAGACCAGCCTGACCAACAAGGCAAAGCCCTGTCTCTACTGAAAATATAAAATTAGCCAAGTGTGGTGGTCATGCCTATAATCCCAGCTAGTCGGGAGGCTGAGGCAGGAGAATCACTTGAAACTGGGAGGCAGAGGTTGCAGTGAACTGAGATCCTGCCATTGCACTCCAGCCTGGGTGACAGAATGAGACTCCATCTAAATAAAAAAACAAAAAAAGTCAGAGAGTCCAGGTGTAGTGGCTCATGCCTGTAATCCCAACATGTTGGGAGGAGGGGGAATCAACTCAGGTCAGGAGTTTTAGGCTAGCCTGGCCAAACTGATGAAACCCCAACTCTACTAAAAATGCAAATATTAGACAGGCATGCTGGCAGGTGCCTACAATCCCAGCTATTTGAAAGGTTGAGGCAAGACAATCGCTTGAACCTGGGAGGTGAAGGTTGCAGTGAGCCAAGACAGTGCCACTCTGCACTCCAGCCTGAGCAACAACACTGAAACTCCATCACCAAAAAAAAAAAAAAAAAAAAAGAGAGAAAACTGGAGCTGAGTCCTACTCATTGTATTTACTTTCCTAAGATAAAACATTATAAAAAACATTCCCACCAGGTGTGGTGGCTCACATCTGTAATGCCAGCACTTTGGGAGGCCAAAACGTGGGAATCACAGAATGAGGAGTTCAAGACAAGCCTGGCCAGCATGGTGAAATCCACATCTACCAAAAAAATACAAACATTAGCTATACATGGTGGTGTGCGCCTGTAATCTCAGCTACTCGGGAGAGTGAGGCAAGAAAATGACTTGAATCCGGGAGATGGAGGTTGCAGAGAGCCACTGTACTCCAGCCTGGGTGACAGAGCAAGACTCCATACAAAGAAAACAAAACAAAACAAAACAAAAGACATTACTCAGTAACATACTTTAAAGGAGGAAAAAAAGGCTTACCCAATTGTTTTGCAGAAAAGCTGATCCACTGTCTTTCTTAGTTTGGTGATTCTGGCACATCATTCTTCCTTTACTGTCGAAACACAAAAATACAAGTTTTCTCAATGTAATGGGTTTACTAACCTGGGTTGTTAATATTATTATTATTATTATTATTATTATTATTATTATTATTATTACTGTTTTAAGACGGGGTTTCACCACATTGGTCAGGCTGGTCTTGAACTCCCGACCTCAGGTGATCCACCCACCTTGGCCTTCAAAGTGCTTGATTACAGGCGTGAGCCACCATGCCCGGCCTAAATATTATTATTATAAAATAGGCAGTATCTTTTCTTTCCTGTGACTAAAACTATTTCTAAGATTCCAGAATGTACTTATTACTGAAACAATGCTAACACTGAACAAAAAAAGGAAGAACCAGACATTCATTAAAGCTTGAAAAAAGCAGAACGCGGTGTGCTCAAGAACAGCTACCGGGCCAGGCACAGTGGCTCATGCCTGTAATCCTAGCACTTTCGGAGGCTGAAGCAGGCAGATCACCTGAGGTCAGGAGTTCAAGACCAGCCTGGCCAACATGGTGAAACCCCATCCCTGCTACAAACACAAAAATTAGGCAGCCACGGTGGCAGGTGCCTGTAATCCCAGCTACCTGAAACATGAAGTGGGAAGATTTGCTTGAACCCAGAAGGTGGGAGGATACAGCAAGCTGAGATTATGTCACTGCACTCCAGCATGGGCAACCCAGCAAAACTCCATCTCAATAAATAAATAAACAGCTAGCAGGAGACATTTGCTATGGGGAGACTAGGGACATGATCTTGCTGGCAATCCTCCCATTTTAGTAAATCTAAACAGCTTAATTCCATTCTGTTTTGTCCCCATACCACGCCAGAGCCAAAACTAGTGAGAAAATCAATTCTATTTCTTTGAAAACACATCTAACAATGAAGACATGATACGCATGGCTGCATACTCTAAAAGGAAACCTTCTTATGTTCTGGGTATCATGAGCATTTGATGAATGCTTTTTCAGTTGACTGGCGTAGACTTGAACAATAAACTGTTCGATGCGCTACGCCAAATAAATCTTGCATCTGAGAAGTAGGACAAAGATTGTTATTTTACTGCTGTCTACCCATTAATCCAGCATCCACATGTATTTATAATGGGTTAATACAAAGAAAATAAGTTGACTGTTTTAGAGGGCATTAGAATTTTGACAGCATGAATTCTCTTATCCTGGAAAACAATTAATAGTTAGAGACATATTATTTCACGTGGAAGGTACCATTAAAGAAATCAATGTTAATCATTAAATAATTATTGCACATAATCTTCTCATCTGGCCTAAGACTGAAGACGTACCTCCTGAAGCTGGTTTATCAAGCTGTAAATCTCCAGTTCTTGAATTCATAAGTTCATGTCTGAAAGGTGAGAATATTTAATATTCACTAGGCAATATTTAGCACAGTAATATCCATTAGTACATATTTAATATTTAATCACCAAGGGTGGTTTTGAAAAGAAAAGACAGGCTGGGCACAGTAACTCCTGCCTGTAATTCCAACACTTTGGAAAGCTGAGGCAGACGGATCACAAGGTCAAAAGTTTGAGACCAACCAGGCCAACATGGTAAAACCCCATCTCCACTAAAAATACAAACCTTAGCTGGGTGTGGTGGCAGGCACCTGGAATCGCAGCTACTCAGGAGGCTGAGCTGGAGAATTGCTTGCACCCAAGAGGCAGAGGTTGAAGTGAGCCGAGATCACATCACTGCACTACATAGCCTAGGTGACAGAGCAAGACTCCCTCTCAGAAAAAAATTAAGAAAAGACAATCTGAATGCTTGAGCACAACTAAATCTTCAGTTGAGGTTTCTAAAGAGTAACAAAAAAAAAAATAATTGCAAATTGTCTCCTAAGTTGCTTCATGGAGCATGTGTCCTCACAAGTAAAGTGGCAACTTGGCAACACACAGCTCTTTGAAGCATACTACAAAATCTTAAATGGAATCCTTTAATATTGCATTGCATTCAAGGCTATCTTCCTCTACATATCTACAAAAACAATCATATATTCCCACATATGCTATGAAAATCTCAGGCCGAAAAGCAAGACATGGATACTCTTTTCTTCAGCAAAAGTAGCACAACATTGTAAAAGAAAATGTAAGTTGCATGCCAGTCAGGTGTGGGCGGTGTTCATGTTTCAAAAGCTAACACTGGCATGACTGACTCAAAGTTGGACCCAGATAAATTAAAAAGGGAAAGATGAAAAATACATAAAATAGGCTGGGCACAGTGGCTCATGCCTGTAATCCCAGCACTTTGGAAGACCAAGGAAGGTGTATCACAAGGTCAGGATTTCGAGGCCAGCCTGGCCCATATGGAGACTGAGGCAGGAGAATTGCTTGATCCCAGGAGGCAGAGGTTGAAGTGAGCCGAGATCATGCGACTACGCTCCAGCCGAGGCGACAAGAGTGAAAACTCTGTCTCACAAAGGAAAAAACATTCCTTTGGGAAGTCCTTCTACATAGAGATCTTCAACATGAGACTGGAGAAAAGGGGTATAGGATCATCAACAGACCATTGGCTTTTACTGTTTGAGCTATCGGGACAAAAAGAAAAAGAGAGATCATTTAAACACAATCTGTATTGCTCTTTAACTTTTTATTTTTCAGATGGAGTCTCGCTCTGTCACCAGGCTGAAGTGAAGCAGCACAATCTCAGTTCACTGCAACCTCCGTGTCCCGGGTTCAAGTGATTCTCCTGCCTAAGTCTCCTGAGTAGCTGGGACTACATGTGCCCGCCACCATGCTCAGCTAATTTTTATACTTTTAGTAGAGACAGAATTTCACCATGTTTGCCAGGATGGTCTCGATCTCCTGACCTCGTGATCCACCCACCTTGGCCTCCCAAAGTGCTGGGATTACAGGCATGAGCCACTGAGCCAGGCATTGCTCTTTAACTTTTATAATTTCATCTTTACTTCTGTTATTGTAATTCAGTCCAAAGAAAAACAGTGTGAGGAAAATAAAAATAACACCCAAAGTGCTAATATTCTGTTCATCAAAGTTTGCAGTGAAATATCCCACTACAGCCAGGCAGGGTGACTTACCCCTGTAATCCTAGCACTTGGGAGGCCAAGGCAGGTGAATCGCCTGAGGTCAGGAATTGGAGACCAGGCTGGCCAACATGGCAAAACCGCATCTCTAAGAAAAATACAAAAATTAGCCAGTTGTGGTGGTGAGTGCTTATAATCTTAGCTACTTGGGAAGCTGAGATAGGAGAATCACCTAAACACAGGAGGCAGAGGTTGCAGTGAGCTAAGATCACCCCATTGCACTCTAGCATGGGTAACAAGAGCAAAACTCCAGCTCAAAAAGAAAAGAAAAGATACATAGATCCCATTACATTAAGGCAATGTAGATACAGCCAGACTTTCTACAGAAATCTGAACCACATTATAAAGAGAGAAAAACATACCAGCTAATATTATTTAATACATACAGT
Source organism: Aotus nancymaae (assembly GCF_030222135.1). Taxonomy (NCBI): domain Eukaryota; kingdom Metazoa; phylum Chordata; class Mammalia; order Primates; family Aotidae; genus Aotus; species Aotus nancymaae. Next base: position 116,631 of record NW_026988560.1, on the reverse strand, counting down.
ACTAAATGGAAGAGGTAATATTTTCAAAACAGAAACATCAGTGTAACCTTATTGGACTTGTAAAAATAATTTTTTTTAATAACGGAAACAGAAGATTCCCTGAACTGCAACTTTTAAGCTAGCATTTATTTACTCAAGATTCAACTAATATAACAGCTATAAAATGCCAAGAGCTGGGCTGGGCATGGTGGCTCATGGCTGTAATCCCAACATTTTGGGAAGCTAAGGCAGGCAAATCACCTGAGGTAGACCGTTCCAGACTAGCCTGACCAACATGAAAAAAACCCATCTCTAATAAAATATAAAATTAACTGTGGCATATGCCTGTAATCCCAGCTACTCTGGAGGCTGAGGCAGAATAGCAGCTTGAACCCGGGAAGCAGAGGTTGCAGTGAGTTGAGATTGAGCTATTGCCCTACAGCCTGGGCAACAAGAGCAAAACTCCATCTCAAAAAAGAGCTACCCAAGTGGGGGTGGCTCACACCTGTAACCCCAGCACAGTGGTAGGCCAAGGTGGCTGGATCACCTGAGGTCAGGAGTCCGAGACCAGCCTGGCCAACACGGTGAAACCCCATCTCTACTAAAAATTAAAAAATTAGCCAGGCATGGTGGCACTCACCTGTAGTCCTAGCTACTAGGGAGGCTGAGGCAAGAGGATCGATTCAACCTAAGAAGTGGAAGTTTCGGTCAGCTGAGATCACACCACTGCACTCCAGCCTGAGTGAAAGAGCAAGACTCTGTTTCAAAGAAAAAAAAAAGAAAGTCAAGAGCATGGGGAGTATTAAAATCAAACATAACCAACAGTCTCCCATCAAAACAGCTCCATTTTTTTGCTATCATCGTGTGTTAAGGTCTATCTGCTAAACACTGATATTAGTACTAATGTTTCAAGTGCACTATACAGCACATTAGTGCTTAGATTTAATATCCTTTGCTGTACACTAAACTTGAATATCATACTTTCATATTACAAAAAAAAACTTTCCCTAAGGCAATTACCATTAATATTGCTTTAAAATTATAAAATGTGAAGATTGTTTTTATAATTTCACGTTTTATAATTTCACAACAGATGAACATTGTTGTCTTTAAACAAAATAATCTAATAAACCACCATCACAACAAAAGCCCCCACAACATAATCAGTTTCAACTTATAAAAGCACTGACATTTATAAAAATTGTCAGTCAATTTATAAAACAGTGAATTCATAAAACTTTAACAGCAAATGATTTGTACTCAGAATAATACTAAATTAACAATATCATAAAAACATAGGCCGGGTGTAGTGGCTCACACCTGAAATTCCAGCACTTTGGGAGGCCAAGCCAGGTGGATCACTTGAGGTCAGGAGTTCAAGACCACTCTGGACAACATGGTGAAACCCTGTCTCTACTAAAAAATAGACAAGTTAGCTGAGCATGGTGGTGCACGCCTATAATCCCCGCTACTTGGGAGGCTGAGGCAGAAGAATTACTTGAAACCATGAGGCAGAGGTTGCAGTGAGCCAAGATCTCATGCCACTGCACTCCAGTGTGTGCAACAGAGCAAGATTCTGTCTCAAAAAATAAATAAATAAGTAAATAAGAACTTAAGGAAGACGCATTTATTGTGTATTTATATACCCGGTATTATGTGAAGCACTGTAGCATGTTATCAAATCTTCGAGACAGATCTGCAGTTCTCACAACCACGAAAGACAATACCAAGGCTCAGACAGGATAAGAGACTTGGCCAAGCTGACCTCATCAACTGCCCGCCTTGGCCTCCCAAAGTGCTGGGATTACAGGCATGAGCCACCATGCCCGACCTAATACCAAATTTAACAAAGCAGATAAAGAGAAACAATTAGTTAAAAAGAAAAACAATATTAATTAAATCCCCAAGATCCAGGGCTTTGCAATAAATATGTAAATAAATCCCCAATATCCATGCTGAAAGTTTCAAAGAAATGCTAACCGATAATTTAAGAGATACAACTTTTCCTTAGCTTTGCAGTAATCTAGAAACAAAGAATGTTTCTAGATTGTAGACAGACACTACAAGATGAACAGCGAGGCCGGGCGCGGTGGCTCAAGCCTGTAATCCCAGCACTTTGGGAGGCCGAGGCGGGTGGATCACGAGGTCGAGAGATCGAGACCATCCCGGTCAACATTGTGAAACCCCGTCTCTATTAATACAAAAAAATTAGCTGGGCACGGTGGCGCGTGCCTGTAATCCCAGCTACTCAGGAGGCTGAGGCAGGAGAATTGCCTGAACCCAGGAGGCGGAGGTTGCGGTGAGCCGAGATCGCGCCATTGCACTCCAGCCTGGGTAACAAGAGCGAGACTCCGTCTCAAAAAAAAAAAAAAAAAAAAAAAAAAGATGAACAGCGACTCCATTGTGTAAACACTCATGAACAAAGTATTACAGGACTTTTCCAGTTTAGACATACCGTATTTTCTTTCAGATAATTCTTCGATGTGTTTACGTAGATCAGTGATACGATCATTCCATTTCTCTGAAAATTGAGCAAAGGTTGATTGTCAATAATATGTCCCTATTTCAGAGCAACATTAACATATGATGACTTATTTCCTGTATTTTACATCTCGACAGTCCATACCATTTTACTGCTTTTGAAAAAATTTTTCCCTTTTTTGGCGGTTCTCATAATTAGTTTAATTGGACACTGTAAGAGAAGTTTTAAAGTCTAGTACCTCTTTTTATCCATTTGCCCCTGGACTCCCCCGCCGGGACCGGCTCGCTGTCCCTGGTCTCCTCCTGCCCCCCCATGCACCGTTTGCCCCTGGACTCCCCCGCCGGGACCGGCTCCCTGTCGCTGGTCTCCTCCTGGCCCGCTCCCCGCACCATTTGCCCCTGGACAGCCCCGCCGGGACCGGCTCGCCGTCCCTGGTCTCCTCCTGCCCCTCCCGCAGCCTTTGACCCTGGGCTGCGCCGCACGGACCGCCTCGCCAGGCCTGTTCTCCTCCTGACCCCCGCCGCACCGATTGCCCCTGGACTCTCCCGCGGGAACCCGCTCGCCCTCCCTTGTTTCCTGCTGCCCCCCCGGCACCGTTTGCCCCTGGACTCCCCCGCCGGGACCGGCTCCCTGTCCCTGGTCTCCTCCTGCCCCCACCCCGCACCTTTTGCCCCGAGACTCCCACGCCGGGAACGGCTCGCCTTCCTGGTCTCCTCCTGCCCCCCAAGCACATTTTGCCCCTGGACTCCCCCGCCGGGACCGGTTCGCCGTCCCTGGACTCCTCCTGCACCCCCCCGCACCGTTTGCCCCTGGACTCCCGGGCCGGGACGGCCTCGCGGTCCCTGTTCTCCTCCTGCCTCCCCTCGCACCGTTTGCCCTGGATTCCCCCGTGGGGACAGGCTCGACGTCTCTGGTCTCCTGCTGCCACCCCAGCACCTTTTGGTCCTGGACTCCCCCGTGGGGATCCACTAGGGTTCCCTGGTCTCCTCCTGCCACCCCCGCACCGTTTGCCCCTGGACTCCCCCGCCGAGACCGCCTCGCTGTCCCTGGTCTCCTCCTGCCCCCCCCCCCCCCACGCACCGTTTGCCCCTGGACTCCCCTGCCGGGACCGGCTCCCTGTCCCTGGTCTCCTCCTGGCCCCACCCCCCCACCGCACCATTTGACCCTGGATTCCCCCGCTGGAACCGGTTCACCGTCCCTGGTCTCCTACTGCCACCCCGGCACCTTTTGCCCCTGGACTCCCGGGCAGGAGCTGGCTCGGAGTCCCTGGTCTTCTCCTGCACCCCCCGGACCGTTTGCCCCTGGACTCCCCCGCCGGGACCGGTTCACCGTCCCTGGTCTCCTCCTGCCTCCCCCGCACCATTTGCCCCTGGACTACCTCGCAGGGACCGGCTCGCTGTCCCTGTTCTCCTCCTGCCCCCCCACGCACCGTTTGCCCCTGGACTCCCCCGCCGGGACCGGCTCCCTGTCGCTGGTCTCCTCCTGACCCGCCCCCCGCACCATTTGCCCCTGGACACCCCCGCCGGGACCGGCTCCCTGTCGCTGGTCTCCTCCTGACCCGCCCCCCGCACCATTTGCCCCTGGACACCCCCGCCGGGACCGGCTCGCCGTGCCTGGTCTCCTCCTGCCCCTCCCGCAGCCTTTGACCCTGAGCTGCGCCGCCCGGACCGCCTCGCCAGGCCTGTTCTCCTCCTGACCGCCGACGCACTGTTTGCCCCTGGACTCCCCCGCCGTGAACGGCTCGCCGACCCTGGTCTCCTCCTGCCCTCCCACGCACCGATTGCCCCTGGACTCTCCCGCGGGAACCCGCTCGCCCTCCCTTGTTTCCTGCTGCCCCCACCGCACCGTTTGCCCCTGGACTTCCCCGCCGGGACCGGCTCCCTGTCCCTGGTCTCCTCCTGCCCCCATCCCGCACCTATTGCCCCGGGACTCCCCCGCCGGGACCGGCTCGCCGTCCCTGGTCTCCTCCTGCCCACCCCGCACCATTTGCCCCTGGACTCCCCCGCTGGGACCGGCCCTCAAGTGATCTGTCTCAGCTTCCCAAAGTGCTGGGATTACAGGTGTGAGCCACCAAGCCGAGCCACAGACTTTGTTATTAAATAGCCTAACCCAAGTGGGGCGCCGTGGCTCACACCTTTAATCCCAACAACTCTGAAGGCCAAGGTGAGAAGACGGCTTGTACTCAGGAGTTCGAGACCGGCCTGGGCAACACGGGGGCAAGACTCCCCCCATCTCTACAAAAAAATACAAAATACTAGGTCAGGCATGCACTGTGCCTGGCTAATTTTTGTATCTTTTGTAGAGACGGGGTTTTGTCATGTTGCTCAGGCCGGTCTCACACTCCTGATTCCAAGCCATCCTCCCGCCTCGGCCTCCCAAAGTGCTGGGATTACAGGGCCCAGGCAGCCTCCATTTTTCTTGAAGCAGCCCCCCAATATCGCACGCTTGGATAGTTTTCTTTTTTAGTTTTTAAGACAGGGTTTACCTCAGTCTCGCAGGCTGGAGTGCTGTGGTAGGATCACAGCTCGCTGCAGCCTTGAACCTTGGGGTTCAAGTAGCTGGGAGGCTGAGGTGGGACTACAGAAATGGGGTCACACCACTTTGCCAGGCTGCCCTTGAACTCCTGGCCTGAAGGAAACGTCCTACCTCCCCAGGGTCCGGACACACTTTTTCTATTTTTGACCCACATAAACGCGGTGCTGGGTCGCAGTTTGTTACCTACGCTTCTCCGGCCAGCAGCACACAGGACACAGCGGGAGGTGGAGGTTACCGGGCTCTGCTCTGCGGAGAAGACAACGCAGCTCCCAGACAACACACCTCCGCGTGAAGTCGCCAACGGTCCGCCTCTGTGACGTTGCCGGAGGCCGGCCCCTCACGCGGAGCCAACCGGAAGTAGAGGCGGGGCTGCTGGTTCTTCCAGGAGCGCGCATGCGCGGGCTGGTAACGGAGACGGCTGCAGAGCGGGCACTTCCGCGTTCTCCGAGCTCCCGGCAAGGGAAGGAGGTGAGTGCGTGAGCTCCCGGTGAGGGAAGGGGTGTGTCCGAGCTCCCCGTGAGGGAGGGGGTGTGTCCGAGCTCCTCGCGAGGGAGGGGGTTGTGTCAGCGGTCCCCGCGAGGGAAGGGGGTGTGTCCGAGATCCACCCTTTTAACAAAATTTTAATTGAGCAATCCAGGATTGATAACTACGGGCATGAAAGTGTATAGCAGACCTAGAACATACTCATTTTGCATGATTGAAACTTTGTAACTGCCAGGGAGTAACTCCCTCTTGCCTCCGCCACAGCCTCTGGCAGCTACCATTCTTCTTTCTACTTCTAGGAGTTTGACAATGTAACTTTTGAGATAAGATCTCACTCTGTTGCCCAGGCTGGAGTACAATGTGCAATCCCGGCTCACTGCAGCCATGACGTCCAGGGCTGAAGTGATCTTCCTGCCTCAGCCTCTTGAGAAGTTGGGACCAGAGGCATGTGCCACTATTCTAGGCTACTTTTTAAATTTTCTGTGAGACAGAGTCTCACTATGTTGCCTTTCAACCTGGTCTCGAATTCCTGGGCTCAAGGGATCTCACCTGGACATTCAAAAGTTCTGGGATAACAGGCATGAGTCACTGTGTTCAAATGACAACATTTGTTTTTTTGAGATAGTATCTGGCTCTGTCACCCAGGCTGTAGTGCAGTGGAACGATCACTACAATCACCACGTCTTGGGCTCAAGCAATACTCTCGCCTCAGCCTCCTGAGTAGCTGAGACTACAGGTGTGAGACAACATGCCTGGCTATCTGGCTATTTATTTCCTGAGTAGCTGGGACTACAGGTGTGAGACACCATGCCTGGCTATCTGCTATTTGTTTCCTGACAAGCTGGGAATACAGGTGTGACACACCATGCCTGGCTATGTGCTATTTATTTCCTGAGTAACTGGGACTACAGGTGTGAGACACCATGCCTGGCTATCTGGCTATTTATTTCCTAAGTAGCTGGGACTACAGGTGTGAGACCCCATGCCTGGCTATCTGGCTATTTATTTCCTGAGTAGCTGGGACTACAGGTGTGAGACACCGTGCGTGGCTATCTGTCTATATGTTTCCTGAGTAGCTGGGACTACAGGTGTGAGACAGCATGCCTAGTTCTCTGCTATTTAGTTCCTGAGTAGCTGAGACTACAGATGTGAGACACCATGCCTGGCTATCTGGCTATTTATTTCCTGAGTAGCTGGGACTACAGATGTGAGACACCATGCCTGGCTATCTGGCTATTTATTTCCTGAGTAGCTGGGACTACAGGTATGAGACATCATTCCTGCATATCTGGCTATTTACTTCCTAAGTAGCTGGGACTACAGGTGTGAGACACCATGCCTGGCTATCTGGCTATTTATTTCCTGAGTAGCTGCGACTACAGCTGTGAGAAACCATGCCTGGCTATCTGGCTATTTATTTGCTGTATAGCTGGAACTACAGATGTGAGACACCATGCCTGGCTATCTGGCTATTTATTTGCTGTATAGCTGGAACTACAGATGTGAGACACCATGCCGGGCTATCTGGCTATTTATTTCCTGAGTAGCTGGGACTACAGATGTGAAACACCATGCCTGGCTATCTGGCTGCTTATTTCCTGAGTAGCTGGGACTACAGGTGTGAGACACCATGCCTGGATATCTGCTATTTATTTCCTGATTACCGGGGAGTAGAGGTGTCAGACACCATGCCTGGCTATCTGGCTGTTTATTTCCTGACTAGCTGGGTCTACAGGTGTGAGACACCATGCCTGGCTATCTGGCTACATATTTCCTGAGCAGCTGGGACTACAAGTTTGAGACAGCATGCCTGGCTCTCTGCTATTTATTACCTGAGTAGCTGGGACTACAGGTGTGAGATACCATGCCTGGCTATCTGGCTATTTATTTCCGGAGTAGCTGGGACGCCAGGTGTGAGACAACATGCCTAGCTATCTGGCTATTTATTTCCGGAGTAGCTGGGACTACAGGCTTCAGACACCATGCCTGGCTATTTGGCTATTTATGTCCTGAGTAGCTGTGACTATAGGTGTGAGACACCATGCCTGGCTATCTGACTATTTATTTCCTGAGTAGCTGGGACTACAGGTGTGAGACATCATGCCTGGCTATCTGGCTGTTCATTTCCTGAGTAGCTGGGACTACAGGTGTGAGACACCATGCCTGGCTATCTGGCTACATATTTCCTGAATAGCTGGGACTACAGGTGTGAGACACCATGCCTGGCTATCTGGCTGTTCATTTCCTGAGTAGCTGGGACTACAGGTGTGAGACACTATGCCTGGCTATCTGGCTATTTATTTCCTGAGTAGGTAGGACTACAGGTGTGAGACACCATGCCTGGATATCTGGCTGTTTATTTCCTGAGTAGCTGGGAATACAGGTGTGAGACACCATGCCTGGCTATCTGGCTATTTATTTCCTGATTAGCTGGGACTACAGGTGTGAGACACCATGACTGGCTCTCTGCTATATTTTTCCTGATTAGGTGGGACTACAGATGTGAGACATCATGCCTGGCCATCTGCTATTTATTTCCTGAGTAGCTGGGACTACAGGAGTGAGACACCATGCCTGGCTATCTGCTATATTTTTCCTGAGTAGCGGGGACTACAGGTGTGAGACACCATGCCTGGCTATTTGGCTATTTATGTCCTGAGTAGCTGGGACTACAGGTGTGAGACATCATGTCTGGCTATCTGGCTATTTATTTCCTTAGTAGCTGGAACTACAGGTGTGAGACATCATGCCTGGCTATCTGGCTATTTATTTCCTGAGTAGCTGGGACTACAGGCGTGAGACACCATGCGTGGCTATTTGGCTATTTATTTGCTGAGTAACTGGGGCTACAGGTGTGAAAAACCATGCCTGGCTATCTGGCTATTTATTTCCTGTGTATCTGGGACTACAGGTGGGAGACACCATGCCTGGCTATCTCACTATTTCCTGAGTGGGTGGGACCATAGGTGTGAGACACTATGCGTGGGTTCCTGCTGCTTGTTTCCTGAGTATCTGGGACTACAGGTGTGAGACACGATGCCTGGCTATCTGCTATTTATTTCCTGAATACTTGGGACTACAGGTGTGAGACACCATCCCTGGCTATCTGGCTATTTATTTCCTGAATAGCTGGGACAACAGTTGTGACACACCATGCTTGGCTCTCTGGTATTTATTTCCTGAGTAGCTGGGACTACAGGTGTGAGACACCATCCCTGGCTATCTGGCTATTTATTTCCTGAATAGCTGGGACAACAGTTGTGACACACCATGCTTGGCTCTCTGGTATTTATTTCCTGAGTAGCTGGGACTACAGGTGTGAGACACCATGCCTGGCTGTCTGCTATTTGTTTCCCGATTAGCTGGGACTACATGTGTGAGACACCACGCCTGGCTATCTGTCTATTTATTTCCAGAATAGCTGGGAATACAGGTGTGAGACACCATGACTGCCTATCTGGCTATTTGTTTCCTGAGTAGCTGGGTCTATAGGTGTGAGACACCATGCCTGGCTATCTGACTATGTATTTCCTGAGTAGCTGGGATTACAGGTGTGAGACACCATGCCTGGCTATCTGGCTATTTATTTCCTGAGTGTCTGGGACTACAGGTGGGAGACACCATGCCTGGCTATCTCACTATGTATTTCCTGAGTGTGTGGGACCACAGGTGTGAGACACTATGCCTGGGTATCTGCTATTTGTTTCCTGAGTAGCTGGGACTACAGGTGTGAGACACCATGCCTGGCTATCTCACTATGTATTTCCTGAGTGTGTGGGACCACAGGTGTGAGACACTATGCCTGGGTATCTGCTATTTGTTTCCTGAGTAGCTGGGACTACAGGTGTCAGACACAATGCGTGACTATCTGCTATTTATTTCCTGAGTAGCTGGGACTCCAGGTGTGAGACACCATGCCTGGCTATCTGCTGTTTGTTTCCTGAGTAGCTGGGACTACAGGTGTGAGACACCATGCCTGAGTTTCTGCTATTTGTTACCCGATTAGCTGGGACTACATGTGTGAGACACCATGCCTGGCTATCTGGCTATTTATGTCCTGAGTAGCTGGGACTACAGGTGTGAGACACCATGCCTCGCTATCTGATAATTTATTTCCTGAGTACCTGGTAGTACAGGTGTGAGACACCATGCGTGGTATCTACCTATTGATTTCCTCAATAGCTGGGACTACAGGTGTGAGACAACAGGCCTGGCTATCTGTCTATTTATTTCCAGAATAACTGGGACTACAGGTGTGAGACACCGTGCCTGGTTATCTGGCTATTTATTTCCTGAGTAGCTGGGACTACAGGTTTGAGACACGATGCCTGGCAATCTGGCTATTTATTTCCTGAATAGCCGGGACTACAGGTGTGAGATACCATGCCTGGCTATCTCTCTATTTATTTCCTGAGCAGCTGGGACTACAGATCTGAGACACCATGCATGGTTTTCTGGCGTTTTATTTCCTGATTAGCTGGGACTACAGGTGTCGGACACCATGCCTGGCTATTGGCTATTTATTTCCTAAGTAGCTGGGACCACAGGTGTGAGACACCATACCTGGCTATCTGGCTATTTATTTCCTGAGTAGCTAGGACTACAAGTGTGAGTCACCATTCCTGGCTATCTGGCCATTTATTTCATGAGTATCTGGGACTACAGGTGTGAGACACCATACCCAGCTATCTGGCTATTTATTCCCTGAGTAGCTGAGACTACAGGTGTGAGACAGCATGCCTGGCTATCTGCTATTTATTTCCTGAGTACCTGGGACTATAGGTGTGAGACACCATGCCTGACTATCTGGCTATTTCCTGAGTAGCTGGGACTACAGGTGTGAGACAGTATACCTTGCTCTCTGCTATTTATTTTCTGAGTAGCTGGCACTGCATGTGTGAGACACCATGCCTGGATATCGGGCTATTTATTTCCTGAGTAGCTGGGATTACAGATGTGAGACCCCATGCCTGTCTATCTGCCATTTATTTCATCAGTAGCTGTGACTACAGGTGTGAGACACCATACCTGGCTATCTGGCTGGTTATTTCCTGAGTAGCTGCGACTACAGGTGTGAGACAGCATGCCTGGCTATCTGCTATTTATTTCCTGAATAGCTGGTACTACAGGTGTGAGACAGTATGCCTGGCTCTCTGCTATTTATTTCCTGAATAACTGGGACTCCAGGTGTGAGACACCATGCTGAGTTATCTGGCTATTTATTTCCTAAGTCGCTTGAACAACAGGTGTGAGACAGCATGCCTGGCTATCTGGCTATTTATTTCCTGATTAGCTCGGACTCCAAGTGTGAGACATGATGCCTGGCTGTCTGGCTATTTATCTCCTGAGTAGCTGGGACTACAGGTGTGAGACACCATGCCTGGCTATCTACTATTTATTTCCTGAGTAGCTGAGAATACAGGTGTGAGACGCCATGCCTGACTATCTGCTATTTATTTCCTGAGTAGCTGGGACTACAGGTATGAGACACCATGCCTGGCTATCTAGCTACATATTTCCTGAGTAGCTGGGACTACAAGTGTGAGACACCATGCCTGGATATCTGCTATTTATTTCCTGATTGCCGCAGAGTAGAGATGTGAGACACCATGCCTGGCTATCTGGCTGTTTATTTCCTGAGTAGCTGGGTCTACAGGTGTGAGACACCATGCCTGGCTATCTGGCTACATATTTCTTGAGTAGCTGGGAATACAAGTGTGAGACAGCATACCTGGCTCTCTGTTATTTATTACCTGAGTAGCTGGGACTACAGGTGTGAGATACCATGCCTGGCTATCTGGCTATTTATTTCCTGAGTACCTGGGACGCCAGGTGTGAGACAACATGCCTGGCTATCTGGCTATATATTTTCGGAGTACTTGGGACTACAGGTTTGAGACACCATGCCTGGCTATCTGGCTGCTTATTTCCTGAGTAGCTTGGACTACAGGTGTGAGACACCATACCTGGCTATCTGGCTATTTATTTCATGAGTATCTGGGACTACAGGTGTGAGACACCATACCCAGCTATCTGGCTATTTATTTCCTGAGTAGCTGAGACTACAGGTGTGAGACAGCATGCCTGGCTATCTGCTATTTATTTCCTGAGTAGCTGGGACTACAGGTGTGAGACAATATACCTTGCTCTCTGCTATTTATTTTCTGAGTAGCTGGCACTGCATGTGTGAGACACCATGCCTGGATATCGGGCTATTTATTTCCTGAGTAGCTGGGATTACAGATGTGAGACACCATGCCTGTCTATCTGCCATTTATTTCATCAGTAGCTGAGACTACAGGTGTGAGACACCATACCTGGCTATCTGGCTGTTTATTTCCTGAGTAGCTGGGACTACAGGTGTGAGACAGCATGCCTGGCTATCTGGCTATTTATTTCCTGAATAGCTGGTACTACAGGTGTGAGACAGCATGCCTGGCTCTCTGCTATTTATTTCCTGAATAACTGGGACTCCAGGTGTGAGACACCATGCTGGGTTATCTGGCTATTTATTTCCTAAGTAGCTTGAGCAACAGGTGTGAGACAGCATGCCTGGCTATCTGGCTATTTATTTCCTGATTAGCTCTGACTCCATGTGTGAGACATCATGCCTGGCTATCTGGGTATTTATTTCCTGAGTAGCTGGGACTACAGGTGTGAGACACCATGCCTGGCTATCTGGCTATTTATTTCCTGAGTACCTGGGACGACAGGTGTGAGACAACATGCCTGGCTGTCTGGCTATTTATTTCCGGAGTAGCTGGGACTACAGGTTTGAGACACCATGCCTGGCTATCTGGCTGCTTATTTCCTGAGTAGCTGGGACTACAGGTGTGAGACACCATGCCTGGATATCTGCTATTTATTTCCTGATTACCGGGGAGTAGAGGTGTTAGACACCATGCCTGGCTATCTGGCTGTTTATTTCCTGACTAGCTGGGTCTACAGGTGTGAGACACCATGCCTGGCTATCTGCTATTTATTTCCTGAGTTGCTGGGACTACAGGTGTGAGACACCATGCCTGGCTATCTGGCTACATATTTCCTGAGTAGCTGGGACTACAGGTGTGAGACACCATGCCTGGCTATGTGGCTGTTCATTTCCTGAGTAGCTGGGACTACAGGTGAGAGACACCATGCCTGGCTCTCTGCTATATATTTCCTGATTAGGTTGGACTACAGATGTGAGACATCATGCCTGGGTATCTTCTATTTATTTCCTGAGTAGCTGGGACTACAGGTGTGAGACACCATGCCTGGATATCTGCTATTTATTTCCTGATTACCGGGGAGTAGAGGTGTTAGACACCATGCCTGGCTATCTGGCTGTTTATTTCCTGACTAGCTGGGTCTACAGGTGTGAGACACCATGCCTGGCTATCTGCTATTTATTTCCTGAGTTGCTGGGACTACAGGTGTGAGACACCATGCCTGGCTATCTGGCTACATATTTCCTGAGTAGCTGGGACTACAGGTGTGAGACACCATGCCTGGCTATGTGGCTGTTCATTTCCTGAGTAGCTGGGACTACAGGTGAGAGACACCATGCCTGGCTATCTGGCTATTTATTTCCTGAGTAGGTAGGACTACAGGTGTGAGACACCATGTCTGGCTATCTGGCTGTTTATTTCCTGAGTAGCTGGGAATACATGTGTGACACACCATGCCTGGCTATCTGGCTATTTATTTCCTGAGTAGCTGGGACTACAGGTGTGAGACAGCATGCCTGTCTATCTGGCTGTTCATTTCCTGAGTAGCTGGGACTACAGCTGTGAGACACCATGCCTGGCTCTCTGCTATATATTTCCTGATTAGGTTGGACTACAGATGTGAGACATCATGCCTGGGTATCTTCTATTTATTTCCTGAGTAGCTGGGACTACAGGTCTGAGACACCATGCCTGGCTATCTGCTATATTTTTCCTGAGTAGCTGGGACTACAGATGTGAGACACCATTCCTGGCTATCTGGTTATTTATTTCCTGAGAATCTGGGACGACAGGTGTGAGACACCATGCGTGGCTATTTGGCTATTAATTTCCTGAGTAGCTGGGACTACAGGTGTGAGGCACCATGCCTGGCTATTTGGCTATTTATGTCCTGAGTACCTGGGACTACAGGTGTGAGACACCATGCCTGGCTATCAGCTATTTATTGCCTGAGTAGCTGGGACTACAGGTGTGAAACACCATGCCTGGCTATCTGCTATTTATTTTCTGAGTAGCAGGGACTACAGGCGTGAGACGGCATGCCTGGCTATCTGCTATATTTTTCCGGAGTACCTGGGACTACAGGTGTGAGACACCATGCCTGGCTATCTGGCCATTTATTTCCTGAGTACCTGGGACTACTTGTGTGAGACAACATACCTGGCTATCTGGCTATTTATGTCCTGAGTAGCTGGGACTATAGGTGTGAGACACCATTCCTGGCTATCTGGCTATTTATTTCCTGAGAATCTGGGACGACAGGTGTGAGACACCATGCCTGGCTATCTGGCTATTTATTTCCGGAGTAGCTGGGACTACAGGTTTGAGACACCATGCCTGGCTATCTGGCTGCTTATTTCCTCAGTAGCTGGGACTACAGGTGTGAGACACCATGCCTGGCTATCTGCTATTTATTTCCTGAGTACCGGGGAATAGAGGTGTGAGACACCATGCCTGGCTATCTGGCTGTTCATTTCCTGAGTAGCTGCGACTACAGGTGTGAGACACCATGCCTGGCTATCTGGCTATATATTTCCTGAGTAGCTGAGACTACAGGTGTGAGACACCATGCCTGGCTATCTGGCTATTTATTTCCTGAGTAGGTAGGACTACAGGTGTGAGACACCATGTCTGGCTATCTGGCTGTTTATTTCCTGAGTAGCTGGGACTACAGGTGTGAGACACCATGCCTGGCTATCTGGCTACATATTTCCTGAGTGTCTGTGACTACAGGTGTGAGACACCATGCCTGGCTATCTGGCTGTTCATTTCCTGAGTAGCTGGGACTACAGGTGTAAGACACCATACCTGGCTATCTGGCTATTTATTTCCTGAGTAGCTAGGACTACAGGTGTGAGACACCATTCCTGGCTATCTGGCTGTTTATTTCATGAGTATCTGGCACTACAAGTGTGACACACCATACCCAGCTATCTGGCTATTTATTTCCTGAGTAGCTGAGACTACAGGTGTGAGACAGCATGCCTGGCTATCGGCTATTTATATCCTAAGTAGCTGGGACTACAGGTGTGAGACAGTATACCTTGCTCTCTGATATTTATTTTCTGAGTAGCTGGCACTGCATGTGTGAGACACCATGCCTGGATATCGGGCTATTTATTTCCTGAGTAGCTGGGATTACAGATGTGAGACACCATGCCTGTCTATCTGCCATTTATTTCATCAGTAGCTGAGACTACAGGTGTGAGACACCATACCTGGCTATCTGGCTGTTTATTTCCTGAATAGCTGGTACTACAGGTGTGAGACAGCATGCCTGGCTCTCTGCTATTTATTTCCTGAGTAACTGAGACTCCAGGTGTGAGACACCATGCCGGGTTATCTGGCTATTTATTTCCTGAATAACTGAGACTCCAGGTGTGAGACACCATGCCGGGTTATCTGGCTATTTATTTCCTAAGTAGCTTGAACAACAGGTGTGAGACAGCATGCCTGGCTATCTGGCTATTTATTTCCTGATTACCTCAGACTCCATGTGTGAGACATCATGCCTGGCTATCTGGGTATTTATTTCCTGAGTACCTGGGACGACAGGTGTGAGACAACATGCCTGGCTATCTGGCTATTTATTTCCGGAGTAGCTGGGACTACAGGTTTGAGACACCATGCCTGGCTATCTGGCTGCCTATTTCCTGAGTAGCTGGGACTACAGTTGTGAGACACCATGCCTGGCTATCTGCTATTTATTTCCTGAGTAGCTGGGACTACAGGTGTGAGACACCATGCCTGGCTATCTGGCTACATATTTCCTGAGTAGCTGGGACTACAGGTGTGAGACACCATGCCTGGCTATGTGGCTGTTCATTTCCTGAGTAGCTGGGACTACAGGTGAGAGACACCATGCGTGGCTATCTGGTTATTTATTTCCTGAGTAGGTAGGACTACAGGTGTGACACACCATGTCTGGCTATCTGGCTGTTTATTTCCTGCGTAGCTGGGAATACATGTGTGAGACACCATGCCTGGCTATCTGGCTATTTATTTCCTGATTAGCTGGGACTACAGCTGTGAGACACCATGCCTGGCTCTCTGCTATATATTTCCTGATTAGGTTGGACTACAGATGTGAGACTTCATGCCTGGCTATCTGCTATTTATTTCCTGAGTAGCTGGGACTACAGGTGTGAGACACCATGCCTGGCTCTCTCTCTATTTATTTCCTGAGCAGCTGGGACTACAGATCTGAGACACCATGCCTGGTTTTCTGGCGTTTTATTTCCTGATTAGCTGGGACTACAGGTGTGGGACACCATGCCTGGCTATCGGCTATTTATTTCCTGAGTAGCTGGGTCTACAGGTGTGAGACACCATACCTGGCTATCTGGCTATTTATTTCCTGAGTAGCTAGGACTACAGGTGTGAGACACCTTTCCTGGCTATCTGGCCATTTATTTCATGAGTATCTGGGACTACAGGTGTGAGACACCATACCCAGCTATCTGGCTATTTATTTCCTGAGTAGCTGAGACTACAGGTGTGAGACAGCATGCCTGAATATCTGCTATTTATTTCCTGAGTACCTGGGACTATAGGTGTGAGGCACCATGCCTGACTATCTTTCTATTTCCTCAATAGCTGGGACTACAGGTGTGAGACAGTATACCTTGTTCTCTGCTATTTATTTTCTGAGTAGCTGGCACTGCATGTGTGAGACACCATGCCTGGATATCGCGCTATTTATTTCCTGAGTAGCTGGGACTACAGGTTTGAGACACCATGCCTGGCTATCTGGCTATTTATTTCCTGAGTACCTGGGACGACAGGTGTGAGACAACATGCCTGGCTATCTGGCTATTTATTTCTGGAGTAGCTGGGACTACAGGTGTGAGACACCATGCCTGGCTAATAGCTATTTATTTCCTGAGTACCGGGGAATAGAGGTGTGAGACAGCATGCCTGGCTATCTGCTATATTTTTCCTGAGTAGCGGGGACTACAGATGTGAGACACCATGCCTGGCTATCTGCTATTTATTTCTTGAGTACCTGAGACTACAGGTGTGAGACACCATGCCTGGCTATCTGGCTTTTTATTTCCTGAATAGCTGGGACTACATGTGTGAGACACCATGCCTGGCTATCTGGGTATTTATTTCCTGAGTAGCTGGGACTACAGGCGTGAGACACCATGTGTGGCTATTTGGCTATTTATTTGCAGAGTAACTGGGGCTACAGGTGTGAGACACCATGCCTGGCTATCTGGCTATTTATTTCCTGAGAATCTGGGACTACAGGTGTGAGGCACCATGCCTGGCTATTTGTCTATTTATGTCCTGAGTACCTGGGACTACAGGTGTGAGACACCATGCCTGGCTATCAGCTATTTATTTCCTGAGTAGCTGGGACTACAGGTGTGAAACACCATGCCTGGCTATCTGCTATTTATTTGCTGAGTAGCAGGGACTACAGGCGTGAGACGGCATGCCTGGCTATCTGCTATATTTTTCCTGAGTACCTGGGACTACAGGTGTGAGACACCATGACTGGCAATCTGCTATTTATTTCCTGAGTAGCTGCGACTACAGTTGTGAGACACTATGCCTGGCTATCTGGCCATTTATTTCCTTAGTAGCTGGGACTTCATGTGTGAGACAACATGCCTGGCTATCTGGCTATTTATTTCCTGAGTTGCTGGGACTACAGGCGTGAGACACCATGCGTGGCTATCTGGCTATTTATTTCCTGAGTAGCTGGGATTACAGGTGTGAGACACCATGCCTGGCTATCTGCTATTTATTTCCTGAGTACCTGGGACTACAGGTGTGAGACACCATGCGTGGCTATCTGGCTATTTATTTCGCTGGTCTCCTCATGGCCCGCTCCCCGCACCATTTGCCCCTGGACAGCCCCGCCGGGATCGGCTCGCCGTGCCTGGTCTCCTCCTGTTCCCCCCTCCCCGCACCGATTGCCCCTGAAATCCCCCCCGCCGGGAAGGGCTTGCCGTCCCTGGTCTCCTCCTGCCCCTCCCGCAGCCTTTGACCCTGGGCTGCGCCGCACGGACCGCCTCTCCAGGCCTGTTCTCCTCCTGACCCCCGCCGCACCGATTGCCCCTGGACTCTCCCGCGGGAACCCGCTCGCCCTCCCTTGTTTCCTGCTGCCCCCCCGGCACCGTTTGCCCCTGGACTCCCCCGCCGGGACCGGCTCCCTGTCCCTGGTCTCCTCCTGCCCCCACCCCGCACCTTTTGCCCCGAGACTCCCACGCCGGGAACGGCTCGCCTTCCTGGTCTCCTCCTGCCCCCCAAGCACGGTTTGCCCCTGGACTCCCCCGCCGGGACCGGTTCGCCGTCCCTGGACTCCTCCTGCACCCCCCCGCGCCGTTTGCCCCTGGACTCCCGGCCTCGCGGTCCCTGTTCTCCTCCTGCCTCCCCTCGCACCGTTTGCCCTGGATTCCCCCGTGGGGACAGGCTCGACGTCTCTGGTCTCCTGCTGCCACCCCAGCACCTTTTGGTCCTGGACTCCCCCGTGGGGATCCACTAGGGTTCCCTGGTCTCCTCCTGCCACCCCCGCACCGTTTGCCCCTGGACTCCCCCGCCGAGACCGCCTCGCTGTCCCTGGTCTCCTCCTGCCCCCCCCCCACCCCACGCACCGTTTGCCCCTGGACTCCCCTGCCGGGACCGGCTCCCTGTCCCTGGTCTCCTCCTTGCCCCACCCCCCCCCACCGCACCATTTGACCCTGGATTCCCCCGCTGGAACCGGTTCACCGTCCCTGGTCTCCTACTGCCACTCCGGCACCTTTTGCCCCTGGACTCCCCCGTGGGGATTCGCTAGGGTTCCCTGGTCTCCTCCTGCCACTCCCGCACCGTTTTCCCCTGGACTCCTCCGCCGGGACCGGTTCACCGTCCCTGGTCTCCTCCTGCCAAGCACGCACCATTTGCCCCTGGACTCCCGGGCAGGAGCTGGCTCGCAGTCCCTGGTCTTCTCCTGCACCCCCCGGACCGTTTGCCCCTGGACTCCCCCGCCCGGACCGGCTCCCTGTCGCTGGTCTCCTCCTGACCCGCCCCCCCGCACCATTTGCCCCTGGACACCCCCGCCGGGACCGGCTCGCCGTGCCTGGTCTCCTCCTGCTCCCCACCGCACCGATTGCCCCTGAAATCCCCCCCGCCGGGAACGGCTTGCCGTCCCTGGTCTCCTCCTGCCCCTCCCGCAGCCTTTGACCCTGAGCTGCGCCGCCCGGACCGCCTCGCCAGGCCTGTTCTCCTCCTGACCGCCGACGCACCGTTTGCCCCTGGACTCCCCCGCCGTGAACGGCTCGCGGACCCTGGTCTCCTCCTGCCCTCCCACGCACCGATTGCCCCTGGACTCTCCCGCGGGAACCCGCTCGCCCTCCCTTGTTTCCTGCTGCCCCCACCGCACCGTTTGCCCCTGGACTTCCCCGCCGGGACCGGCTCCCTGTCCCTGGTCTCCTCCTGCCCCCATCCCGCACCTATTGCCCCGGGACTCCCCCGCCGGGACCGGCTCGCCGTCCCTGGTCTCCTCCTGCCCACCCCCGCACCGTTTCCCCCTGGACTCCATCCCAGGAGGACCCTCCCGGACCCTGTCCCGCACGCCATGCTGGTCCACTGTCTCACGCCCGTCCCAAGAGGACCGCCCCCAGCTTTGCCCACATTTTGGACCACTGCCTCACCCCATCCCAGGAGAACCCTCCCCGGCCCTGTCCCCCATCCCACGCTGGAACACTCTCTCACCCATGATGGACCACTGTCTCACCCCATCCCAGGAGGACTCTCCCAAGCTCTGCCCCCATGATGGACCACTGTCTCACCCCATCCCAGGAAGACCCTCCCCGACCCTGTCCTGCACCCCACGCTGGTCCACTGTCTCACCTCTGTCCCAGGAGGACCCTCCCCAGCTCTGCCCGCATGATGAACCAGTGTCTCACCCCATCCCAGGAGGACCCTCCCTGGCCCCGGCCTCCCCACCCTGGTCAACTGTCTCACCCCGTCCCAATAGGACCCTCGCCAGCCTTGCCCCCCCACACTGGACCACTGTCTCACCCCATCCCAGGAGGACCCTCCCGGACCCTGTCCCGCACCCCATGCTGGTCCACTGTCTCACCCCATCCCAGGAGGACCCTCCCAAGCTCTGCCCCCATGAAGGACCACTGTCTCACCCCATCCCAGGAAGACCCTCCCCGACCCTGTCCCGCACCCGACACTGGTCCACTGTCTCACCTCTGTCCAAGGAGGATGCTCCCCTGCTCTGACTGCATGATGAAACAGTGTCTCACCCCATACCAGGAGGACCCTCCCTGGCCCCGGCCTCCCCACCCTGGTCAACTGTCTCACCCCGTCCCAATAGGACCCTCCCCAGCCCTGCCCCCCTCACACTGGTCCAGTCGCACCCCATCCCAGGAGGACCCTCCCCGACCCTGTCCCGCACTCCATACTGGTCCACTGTCTCACCCCATCCCAGGAGGACCCTCCCCGACCCTGTCCCTCACCCCATGCTGGTCCACTGTCTCACCCCATCCCTGGAGGACCCTCCCCGACCCTGTCCCGCACCCCATGCTGGTCCACTGTCTCACCCCATCCCAGGAGGACCCTCCCCGACCCTGTCCCGCACCCCATGCTGGTCCACTGTCTCACCCCATCCCTGGAGGACCCTCCCCGACCCTGTCCCGCACCCCATGCTGGTCCACTGTCTCACCCCATCCCTGGAGGACCCTCCCTGACCCTGTCCCGCACCCCATGCTGGTCCACTGTCTCACCCCATCCCAGGAGGACCCTCCCTGACCCTGTCCCGCACCCCATGCTGGTCCACTGTCTCACCCCATCCCAGGAGGACCCTCCCTGGCCCCGGCCCCCCACCCTGGTCAACTGTTTCACCGAATCCCAGCAGGACCCTCCCTGGCCCTGGCCCCCCACCCTGGACCACTGTCTCACCCCATCCCAGGGGGACCCTCCCCGACCCTGTCCCCCACCCCACGCTGGTACACAGTCTGACCCCGTCCCAGCAGGACCTTCCCTGGCCCTGCCCCCCTACGCTGGACCACTGTCTCACCCCATCCCAGGAGGACCCTCGCCGACCCTGTACCGCACACTGTGCTCATCCACTGTCTCACCCCTGTCCCAGGAGGACCCACCCAAGCTCTGCCCCCATGAAGGACCACTGTCTCACCCCATCCCAGAAGGACCCTCCCCGGTCCTGTCCCCCGCCCCACGCTGGTCCACTGTCTCACCTCTGTCCCAGGAGGACCCTCCCCAGCTCTGCTCGCATGATGAACCACTGTCTCACCCCATCCCAGGAGGACCCTCCCTGGCCCCGGCCTCCCCACCCTGGTCAACTGTCTCACCCCGTCCCAACAGGACCCTCCCCGGCCCTGTCCCCCACCCCATGCTGGACCACTGTCTCACCCCATCCCAGGAGGACCCTCCCCAGCCCTGTCCTCCACCCCACGCTGGACCACTGTCTCACCCCATCCCAGGAGGACCCTTCCCGTCCCTGTCCCCACCACACTGGCCCACTGTCTCACCCCGTCGCAGCAGGACCCTTCCCGGCCCTACCCACTACGCTGGACCACTGTCTCACCCCATCCCAGGAGGACCCTCCCCGACCCTGTCCCCCACCCCACGCTGGAGCACTGTCTCACCCCATCCCAGGAGGAACCTCCCTGGCCCTTTCCCCACCCCACGCTGGACCACTGTCTCATCGCATCCCAGGAGGAACCTCCCTGGCCCCGGCCCTCCCACCCTGGTCCACTGTCTCACCCTGTCCCAGCAGGACCCTCCCCTGCCCTGCCCCTCTACGCTGGACCACTGTCTCACCTCATCCCAGTAGGACCCTCCCCGACCCTGTCCCGCACCCCATGCTGGTCCACTGTCTCAGCTCTGTCCCAGGAGGACCCTCCCCAGCTCTGCCCCCATGATGGACCACTGTCTCACCCCATCCCAGGAGGACCCTCCCCGACCCTGTCCCGCACCCCACGCTGGTCCACTGTCTCAGCTCTGTCCCAGGAGGACCCTCCCCAGCTCTGCCCCCATGATGGACCACTGTCTCACCCCATCCCAGGACGACCCTCCCTGGCCCCGGCCCCCCAACCCTGGTCCACTGTCTCATCCCGTCCCAGTAGGACCGTCCCCGGCCCTGCCCCGCCACGCTGGATCACTGTCTCACCCCATCCCAGGAGGACCCTCCCCGACCCTGTCCCGCACCCCATGCTGGTCCACTCTCTCACCCCTGTCCCAGGAGGACCCTCCGCAGCTGTGCCCCCATGATGGACCACTGTCTCACCCCATCCAAGGAGGACCCTCCCCGGCCCTGTCCCCCACCCCACGCTGGACCACTGTCTCACCGCATCCCAGGACGACCCTCCCCGGCCCTGTCCCCCCCACCCTGGTCCACTGTCTCACCCCGTCCCAGCAGGACTCTCCCCGGCCCTGCCCCCCCCACGCTGGACCACTGTCTCACCCCATCCCAGGAGGACCCTCCCCGGCCCTGCCCCTCCACCGTGTGGACCCTGTGCTCACCCAGGTCTCATTTCACAGCCCCTTGAGCTGGGCCAAAGCAGCAGCCTGTGTTGAGGAGGATTTGGTGGCTGATGTCCCCCACTCTAAGTTGCCAGATGAAATGCAGGAGGACCAATTAAATTAGAACGTCAGAGAAAGACAGTGGTTTTCAGCATGAGTTCGTCCCAAAGAGTGCCGGAAACCAAAAAGGTATCCGTCGCTGGCGGGGGCTGAGGAGAACGGACGGAGAGTTACTGCCTGACAGCTCCAGGTTTCTCTTTGGGGCAACGAAAAGGTTCAGAAACAGTGGCGGCCGCGAGGGAGCAACAGTGCGATTGGGAGTGAGGCCGCTCCAGGCACATTCAGTATGGATGCAATGGCATGTTTGACGCTGCATGTATTTTATGACTCTTGTAGTTTGTTTGAGACGGCGTCTCGCTCCGTCGCCCAGGCTGGGGTGCGGTGGCGTGATCTCGGCTCACAGCCACCTCCGCCTCCCGGGTTCAAGCAATTCTTGTGCCTCAGCCTCCTGAGTAGCTGGGATTACAGGCATCTGCCACCACGCCTGGTTAATTTTTGTATTTTTAGTAGAGACGGGGTTTCACCGTGTTCAGGCTGGTCTCGATCTCCTGACCTTGTGATCCTCCCACCTCAGCCTCCCAAAGTGCTGGGATGATAGGCATGAGCCACGTCACCTGGCCAGTTTTACAACTCTTAAAAACGATCACTAAAACCTCCGAATCTTACACTTTAAATGGGTGAGTCATATACGCGCATTGTACATATCTCAATAAAACTGCTGTTAAAGCCAATCAGGGCCCTTCCCTGGGACTTTGGAACCAGGTTGAGGAAGAAAGTTCACTTCTCTCCAGCAGGCGGCGCTCTGGGGCACAGCTCCCCATTTCACACCGCCGGGGAGCGGGAGTGGCTGTGCCGGGAAAGACGCGGACGGAGAGACAGAGCCAGGCCGCAGTGAAAGCTGTGATGAGTCCCAACCACAGGCCGGGTTTTTTTTTTTTTTTTTTTTAATGAGAAAAAAAAAAAAGGAGAGAAAAATGAAAACAGACTGCTTGCTCCTACAGTCAGTCCATGAACAGCCTAGAGCCAGGGTAGCCTTGACCTTGGTAGCTCGTAAAGCATAACAGGACGTCAGGATGTGCACTTACCATGGGGCAAGAATCTAAGACGCAATACTGCTCACCATTCAGAGTCTTCCTAAACTGATCTCTCTCAGGACATCTTAAATGGTGACTGATGGGGCCTCCAGGGGCCTGAGTTTTGGTGGGCTATGGGCAGCTGTGCACTAGAAGCCTCCCACGACCTCCCTGACAGTCACAGAGTTAAATGAACACCCCTCATTTTGGATCCAGCTGCTCGCTGCAAGTGGGTTTTAGCTTCTCGGGCTTACCTTAAATCTGCTTCCGTCATCTTGAATGAAGTAGTAATCCACCGCACTGACTAAGCGTTTATCTTCATCTAAAATCTCGGTCTACGAGAGAATTGACCAACATAGGCACAATCGTCCTCTACACAGTGTCAGGACCCTTTTCCTCCGACCTTTTGGGAAACTGAGCACTTCAGAAACAAATCCCCTCATCTAGGTCTTTATTCCACCCCTACATTAACACTACCACCTTATTCAAAAGAACCACATCGTAAGAGCCTCCAAATGGGGATTTCTTGGAATTTCTCCCTCATAATCCTTGAAAGCTTTATTATGATGGCTAAAAGCAAGGGCCATCACCTCCGGCTTCTCACACTGACTTCTTTGTGGCCCTCAATGATGTTAAAGAGGAAAGGAGGAGAGCTGGGAGCCATCACATCTCCCTACTGATTCACCAGACAAGTCCCCCCATGGGTCCCACTTTGGACAAGGACCATGCTATGACAAGAAGGAATACAGCCACACCCCTGGGAGGGAGAAGGACCAAGGGAAAGCGCCAGTGCTTACGGGATGCATGTTAATGAGCCAGCCTGTCTTCTCACCAGGCTCCTTCAGCCGTTCAAAACCAAACCGCAAATCCATCTTATCCGTCCACTGACTCCGTTCCAGGCGCTTGAGTGCAGAGACTGAGGAAGTGGGGCCATCATCCCTGAGTGAAAGAAAGGAACCCAGTGGTTACAGTTTGAAATGCCACCTACTTCTCTCTCTTTTCTTTTTTTTGAGACAGAGTCTCACTCTGTCCCCCAGGCTGGAGTGCAGCGGCACGGTCTTGGCTTGCCGCAACCTCCGCCTACCAGGTTCAAGAGCTTCTCCTGCCTTGGCCTCCCAAGTAGCTGGGATTACAGGTGCCCGCACCACACCTGACTAATTTTTGTATTTTTTAGTGGAGATGGGGTTTCACCATGTTGGCCAGGCTGGTCTTGAACTCCTGACCTCAGGTGATCTGCCCACATTGGAATTCCAAAGTGCTAGGATTACAGGGGGTAAGCTACCATGCCTGGCCAATCCCACCTACTTCTGCAACACTGAACCCACCTAGTGTGTTTCAGATATGTATTCCTGAAAAACCCCAAGTCTGGCAAAAAGGCACATTAAAATGAAAGGACTCATGGGAAAAATACAATTAGGGCAGGCCCTTCAAAACCTGTTCAACTTTATAACCAGAATACTAACATAAACAGTAATCACGATTATGTATATTTATATATTATTAATATACGTTGGATTCAGTGGACTAGAAAACTGTTCACTGGGACCATATTTCCTCCCAAAACTGTTTTTTCTGAGCCGTGTATCTGACTTTTAAACCAGCAACAGTAAAACATCGGAAAAATGGGGATAACAGACAGACAGAGAGCAGTTCACGGGTTACTATATCCATCGTCCCAGTACTCCACATACACTCTCATTCAGTTTTCATGACAACCCCTACGAGGGAGGCCACTGGTGTCCCCATTTCACAGAAAAAATGCAGGCACATCTACCACCCACCGCCTCCTGGGGCTGTTTTAAAGACGAGAGGAGTTAACCCACGTAGAGCACGCAAGTTAAAAGCCGGCACTCAATATCCCCTGCCTGGAGGCTGTCACCGAGCTCGGGGCAGGGCAGTGGAGTGCAGTAGGTGGGGGCACGTCCTGCACCCCGAACCAGAGCAGCCAGTGCGCGTCCCTGAGCTCCACGTTCCGGCACACACTGTAGATACTAAGGACACCTACCTCTCCGGGGCTTGCCTGAGGACCAAACGGGGCTAAGGATAGGCAGTGATTAGCACGACAGCCGTCAGGGATCCTCACCACTCGGTTTCTCCTCCGTGAAGAATTTTGTTCAGCTAAGTGTCCGTAAAAGCCTTCGCATTCTTACACGTTTTCTGCTTATGGCAGAAGGCCAGGCCTCCGTCATGTTTACCGTTTGCTCTGGCCACCGAGCAGCCGCGTCTTACCGTTTTTCTATTTTTTTTTTTAAGACGGTCTGGCTCCCTCGCTCAGGCTGGAGGGCTGTGGCGCGATCCCAGCTCACAGCAGCCTCGACCTGCGGGGCTCAGGTGAACCTCCGGCCTCGGCCTCCGAGAATTAATAGCCATGACTTCACGCGCACGCCACCAGCCTCGCTAATTTTTCTTCTTTTTAGAAGAGAAGGGCTGGGCGCGGTGGCTCACGCCTGTAATCCAGCACTTTGGGAGGCCGAGGCGGGCGGATCACCTGAGGTCAGGCGTTCGAGACCGGCCTGGACAACATGGCGAAACCCCGTTTCTACTAAAACTACAAAATTCAGCCGGCATGATGGCGCGCGCCTGTCACCCCAGCTACTCGGGAGGCTGAGGCAAGAGAATCGCTTGAACCCGGGAGCGGAGGCTGCAGGGAGCCGAGATCGCGCCTCTGCGCTCCAGCCTGGGCGACAGGGCTGCACTGTGTCCCCCCACCAATAATAATAATAAACACTAGGCTGGGTGAGGGGGCAGGACTCCGTCTCCAAAAAAATAAAGTAATCAAACAGAGGAGAAAGGGTGTCGCCGGGACAGGATCCTAGGCTCCAGCGATCCGCCCGCCGCGGCCTCCCCCAGCGCTGCGCCTCCAGGCGGGGTCCCGGCCCCCACCCGCCGCGCGTCCGCCCCGCAGGGCCTGGCCCCGCTCCCGCAGCTCGCACCGCCCCCGCCGCGCGGCAGGCCCCAAACGCAGCTGCGCGCCAGGCGAGGCCCGAAACGCCTCAGGAAGAGCCGAGCAGGGGAAGACCGCGCGGCCCGCCTCGTTCCCCCGCGGAGAAGCTACTTCCGCGGAGCCTCCGCCCCGCCCCAGGTCCCTCCGCCGGCGGTCCGGGCGCGCCGCTCCACCCCGGTCAGGCGCGGCGAGAGGGGGCGGCTGCGGGACCCCGGCCTCCCCCTCGCCTCGGCGGCGCCACCCGCGCCCGGCTCCACCGCACCCTCGGCAGGGCCGGCCCGAGGGCCTCAGGAGAGCGCCCCTCACCTGCCGGCCTCGCCGTCCGCGCCCGGGTCCGCGCGTCGCCGCCCTCCGCTCCTGGAGCCGCCGGCGATCGACCTCTGCTTCGCAGGAGGAATTTGGCGCGCTCCCATCAGTCTCGCGAGAGCCGAAAGTGCCGCCGTCAATCAAGAGGCGCGCGCCGTCAATCAAGAGGCGCGCGCCGTCAATCAAGAGGCGCGCGCCGTCAATCAAGAGGCGCGCGCCGTCAATCAAGAGGCGCGCGCCGTCAATCAAGAGGCGCGCGCCGTCAATCAAGAGGCGCGCGCCGTCAATCAAGAGGCGCGCGCCGTCAATCAAGAGGCGCGCGCCGTCAATCAAGAGGCGCGCGCCGTCAATCAAGAGGCGCGCGCCGTCAATCAAGAGGCGCGCCCCGCCCCTCGCCCGCCCCCTGCAGCGCTCCAATGGGAGCCGGCGCCCGGCGGGGGAGGTGGCCGGCAGGGACCGGGGAAAAGTGTGCGGAGGCGTGCGGGACGCACCGTGGTGTCGGGACCGGGCGGTGCTGCGGGCCGTGGTGGGGCCGGAAATGTCAGGCCGCCCCGCGCCCCGCCCCCCGCCCGCCCGAGGTACGGCGCGGCGCTGGGGAGGCGATGGCGCCGGCGGCGTCCAGGCTGCGGGCCGAAGCCGGGCTTGGGGCGCTCCCGCGGCGGGCGCTCGTCCGGTACCTGCTCCTCCTGCGGCTCTACCCGGTGCTCACCAAGGCGGCCACCAGGTGAGCGGGGCGCGGCCTGCGCGGGAATCCGACGCCGCCCCGGGCGCAGGTGGCTGCAGCGGCGCGGGGCCTGGACGGGGCCGCGGGACCGCGACCCGGCTGGGGGCGCGCCGGGGTCTGAACCCGCCGCAGCGGGCGCCCTCCGACCTGGCTCTGAACTTCCCGCGGCGTCGCTCGCGACCGCATTCAGCGACTGTGAGGCGCCTCGCCGATCCCGCCCTCCCAGCGCGGGGAGGGCCCGCCGGGACCCCGGGGCTCGGCGCTCAGTTCACCGGAGAACCTGAGAGGGGCCCCGCGCGCCCGGGGATGACGCGGCCAGGGGCGCGGGTGTGCGGGGTGCGAGGTGCAGACGCGGCCGGGGGCGCGGGTGTGCGAGGCGCGAGGTGGAGACGCGGGTGTGCGGGGCGCGGGTGTGCGGGGCGCGAGGTGGAGACGCGGCCGGGGGCGCGGGTGTGCGGGGCGCGAGGTGGAGACGCGGGTGTGCGGGGCGCGGGTGTGCGGGGCGTGGGTGGAGACGCGGGTGTGCGGGGCGCGGGTGGAGACGCGGCCGGGGGCGCGGGTGTGCGGGGCGCGAGGTGGAGACGCGGGTGTGCGGGGCGCGGGTGGAGACGCGGGTGTGCGGGGCGCGGGTGTGCGGGGCGTGGGTGGAGACGCGGGTGTGCGGGGCGCGGGTGTGCAGGGCGCAGGTGGAGACGCGGCGGGGGGCGCGGGTCTGCGGGGCGCGAGATGGAGACGCGGGTGTGCGGGGCGCGGGTGTGCCGGGCCGGGTGGAGACGTGGCCAGGGGAGGTGTTTTTTGAGAAGGTGACATTGAACAGGCTGTGTAAAGAAGCCGAGCATAGGCTCTCCTGGCACAGGGAACAGCTGGGCAAAGGTCCTGTTAGATTTTGGAGGGAGGGGCGTAGACTGGACTCAGTCCCGAGGGAGGGGAGAGCGTGTGGAGAACGTGAACCCTGAGTAAGGGGCAGGAGGTGTGAAGGGAATCGCCAGGGATCCACGTGTCTAGGTCAGTGCTAGGAATTTTGGATTTTAACGTCCAGAAAGCTTCTCCGAAGGCAAATACAAACCAAGCCCTGGAGGGAGCTACTGGGCCTGTTCCACCTTTTTGTGGACATTTTTATTGTGGTAATTGTAGATTCACAAGCAGTTACAAGACTAATCTGGAGAGATCCCTTGTACGGCGTCCCAGGTTCCCCCATTGGTCACATTCTGTGAAACTAGTGCAGGATCACAGCCAGGGCGTTGGCGGGGACACGGTCCACAGATCGTATGCAGATTTCTCCATTCTTCTTGTAGTTGTATCTGCTCTGTGCAGTTTTACCACATCTGTAGGTTCGTGTGTTGACTACCACAGTCAAAATACAGAACAGTGTCACGATAGGGCTGTCCTGTTGCCCTTTCATAACCACACAGTTTCCCTACTCCCAAACTTCAAAATTATGGTACAACGTCACAGCCAGGACGTTGACACTGATACAGTCCACCAACCGCTTGTCCTTGCCTGTGTGTGTGTGAGTCCACCGTCTCCACCTTTTGATACAGGAACTAAACATTACAGCCGCTTTAACAAGGATGCCTGCCCGCCCATCTGCTGCATGGCCTCAGAGCGGCCCTGCTTATTCTCCTGTGGGAAAGGGACACCCTCCTGCTGGTCACTCCTGTTTTCTGATGACCTCCCTCTCCACAGTGGCATTTTGTCAGCCCTTGGGAACTTTCTGGCCCAGATGATTGAGAAGAAGCGGAAAAAAGAAAACTCTCGAAGTCTCGATGTCAGCGGGCCTCTGAGATATGCTGTTTATGGGTGAGTGCTGTACAAGGGTCGGTTTATCCTGTAGCCGCTCCGTTTTTGGGCACCAAAACCGAGTGGTTGGACCACTCTGATTTGGAAATACAACTTTTTTTTAAACATTGCAGTAATTATCATGGGGAAAAGTTCAAACAGTTCATACAGTTTGTGTACACACACACGTGGTTTTCTTCTTGTTTTGGAGACAGAGTCTCACTCTATCACTCAGGCGCACAGCAACCTCTGCCTCTCGGGTTCAAGTGATTCTCCTGCCTCAGCCTCCTGAATAGCTGGGATTACAGGCACGTGCCACCAGACCCAGCTAATTTTTGTACTTTTAGTAGAAATGGGGTTATACCATGTTGGCCAGGCTGGTCTCGAGCTCCTGACCTCAAGTGATCCACCCGCCTCAGCCTCCCATATGTGGTTTTATCATGTTTCTTTTTAATTCCATGGATAGGGGTGGTTGTCTTAATTGAGCTGAGGGGCAGACCTGAGTGCAAGTAACTCATCCAAACCTAAAATCAGACTTCAGGATTCAAAAAACCCTGGGAGCATCCTAGACCGGGCTCATGGAAGAGGAAAACTGACTCAATGTGACCAGTTAGTTTCTGTTGTTATTTTCATAGTGTAAATATCCAGAAAAGAAATGCTTAGGTATCCTGAAAAGTGTCGTTTCTGAACCACTGTCTGAATTGCAAAAGCACAAAAAAAGAAGAAAAAAATAAAAAAAAATTAATTAAAAATAAAATAAAATAAAAAAAACAAAAAAGAGATTTAAAAAAACTAGGAAAAAAAAATGAATTGCAAAAGCACAGTGACTCAAGAGTTTACCTTCATCCACCCTGAGATCTTGGCCAGCAATAGTGTCATAGATGGATTATTTGAAGTATTTTGCAACTAGAGTGATTTTTTTTTTTCTTGAGACAGAATCTCTCTCTGTTGCCCAGGTTGGAGTGCAGTGGCGCGATCTCGGCTCACTGCAACCTCTGCCTTCTCAGCCTCAGCCTCCCTAGTAGCTGGGAGTACAGGCGCACACCACCATGTCCGGCTAATTGTTGTATTTTTAGTAGATTCGGGTTTTCACCATGTTGGCCAGGCTGGTCTCGATCTCTTGACCTCGTGATCCACCTGCCTCGGCCTCCCAAAGTGCTGGGATTACAGGCGTGAGCCACCGCGCCCGGCCTGCTGATTGTTTCTTTTGCTGTGCAGAAGCTTCTTTGTTTAATGAGTCCCGTTTGTCTATGTTCGGTTTCGCTGCGTTTGCTTTTGAGGAGTTGGTCACAAATTCTTTTTCTCGGCCGACGTCTAGAGGAGTTGCTCCTAGGATCTTTATGGTTTCAGGTCTTGGGTTCAGGTCTTTAATGCACCAGCTCACATTTAGAATCAACTTACTGGGGTCCTTTTTTTTTTTTATAACTCCTAACAAGTTTTGATCAGAAAGACATCAACTTTGGCAGTTATTTGGGAAGAACTGACAGTGTAGCTCTGATAGCAGTTCTGGTGCCCAGGGCCAGCCTTGGGAATCACCTCCTCTGGTCATCCGCAAGGAATGATGGGCTGGGACATCACTGCCAGCGTGAGCAGGCTGCTGCCTGGCATCTCACGGATTCTTTTCCATCTCACTGGTTGGCTCCTGAAAGCTGCAACGCTGAGTACACGCACGTGCTGTCTGCATATAAACAGAACGAAGTCAAATAGCAGTTCAAATATCATCGTGTTAGGGTTTCGGTGCCTGGAATTCAGTTCTGATGGGCAGTGAGATTGTTCACCACCTACCTTTCCTCCTTTGCAGTGGAAAGACGCCTCAGCCTTCGCCACCAAGATGGGGGGGCGGGGGCTTCTGGCCAGCCCTGAAGATGAAGTGGAGGGTGTGGACGCCAGTGCAGTTCATCAACATCAACTACGTCCCTCTGCAGGTGAGGGCCACGGGGCTCAGCTCCTGCCAAACATTACTTTCTCTCAGCCCTCCCTCCCTCCTTCCTTCCTTCCTCCCTCCTTCCCTCCCTCCCTTCCCCTTCCCCTTCCCTTCCCTCTTTCCTTTTTCTTTCTCTCTCTTTCTCTCCCTTCCTCTCTCCCTCCCTTTCTTTTTCTTTCTCTCTTTCTTTCTTTTCTTCTGTAGTTTTCCTCCAGACTTGGTTTCACCTGTGTCTATACTCCTCAAATGCCCTTGGGCTTTGCCCATGACCCTGAAACATTGATAGTTCTGGATTCAGGAAGCAACACACAAGGGTGTCCCAAGTGGTCGTCTTTGCCTCTTCCGTTCATTCAGCAAATTCTCATTAAAAGCCCCCATGGCAGGGCTGCCCTTGGCTTTTCTAGCCTTTAAACATTCCCAGTCCCAGGAGTGTACAGTCAGGCAACGTGAATCTATGCTCCTGGGTTGCAGTCCTCAAACTTGGCCCAAATAAACTCTAGTTATCCTTGGGGGGGAAATGAAAGGGCCGCGTGCAGTGGTTCACACCTGTAATCCCATCACTATGGAAGGCCAAGGCGGGCAGATCACGAGGTCAAGAGATCGAGACCCTGGCTAACACAGTGAAACCCCATCTCTACTAAAAATACAGAAAGTTAGCTGGGTGTGGTGGTAGGTGCCTGTAATTCCAGCTACTTAGGGGGCTGAGGCAGGAGAATCACTTGAACCCGGGAGGTGGAGGTTGCAGTGAGCCGAGATTGAGCCACTGCACTCCAGCCTGGGCAACAGAGCAAGACTCTGTCTCAGAAAAAAAAAATACAAAAATTAGCTGGGTGGGTGTACACTTGTAGTCCCAGCTACTCAGGTGGCTGAGGCACAAGAATCACTTGAACGCAGGAGATGGAGGTTGCAGTGAACCGAGATCGCACCACTGCACTCCAGCCTGGACAACAGAGTAAGAACCTGTCTCAAAAAAATAAATAAGATGTTAGAAAGAAACAAAACATTCCTGGTCCTTGGGCTCATGAATTATAGCTGAGGCCGAAGGCAGGCGCTGTGTAGTCATGGGTCCTACCGCTGACCTGGAAGGGCTGCCTCACAGCAGCCGTGGCAGCCACATCCGGGTGAGGGATGAGCCTGTCCAGGTACGGAGTGAAGGCCTTCTGGGGAAACAGCCTTTCTGCTCTCCTGTGCATGAAGGATCTGCTGTGGGGGCTGAGTCAAAGGTGTCGGAACAGGGCTTGGCTCTGGGCTGGTGGAGCGAAGGCCAGAGCCCCAGGCTCTGCCACTGGGATCAGCTGTCTTTATGCAAAACCGGGGTCCCCAGGACCACTCCCATGCTGAGAGGATGGGGCTCAGCACCCCCTGCAGCGTGGCAGGACACCCCCAGGTGCTGCAGGAGGAGGCCTCGCAGAGCCTGCAGGGGCCACATGCTTCCCTCCCCTACAAGGCGTGCAACCCATCAGGGTGGGTGAGCATAGCATCTGCCTGCTGCACCAAAGCTTCAGACCCCCAGGAGAGCAGCTGTGTGGAGCCTATGTGGTTGGTGTGAACAGTCCAGGCACAGGGCAGGTGGCCCTTCTGGGAAAGGTGGGTGCCGGGCCAGCCCAAGCTGCCACTAGGGAGGACCTGGACAGGCCTGCAGGGGCGGCACCTCAGCTACTAAGAGCCTTCCTGCGTAAGCACCGGCTCCGAGCCCTGCCCAGGAGGGAGGAGAGGACCAGGGTGACCCACGAGGGAGGCGGCCCAGTGTGTGCACACTGCACACCACACACACACACACACACACTGCACATAGCAAACACACTGCACACACACACACACACACCAAACACTGCACATACCACACACATACCAGACACACTGCACACACCACACTGTACATTGCACACACACACACCAAACACACCGTACATTGCACACGCACACAGCAAACTGCACACACCACACACACCAATTACACCGCACACACCAAACACACTGCACACACCACACACACACCACTGTACACACCACACACACACACACCAAACACTGCACACACCACACACACACCAAACACTGTACACACCACACACACACCAAACTGCACACACCACACACTAAACACACACCACACACCACACACTAAACACACACCACACACCAAACACCGCACACACGAAACACACCACACTGTACATACCTCACACACACACCCCAAACACACCACACACACCAAACACTACAATTCACACACACACCAAACACTGCACACACACACCAAACACACTACACATACCACAGACATACCACACACTGCACACACCACATAAAATGCACACACCACACACTGCACACAGCACACATGCCCCAAATACACTGTACACACTGCACACCACACACACCAAACACACTGTACACACCGCACAACAAACACACTGCACACACCACACACCAAACACATTGCACACACCACACACCAAACACATTGCACACACCACACACACCAAACACTACAATTCACACACACACCAAACACTGCACACACACACACCAAACACACTACACATACCACAGACATACCACACACTGCACACACCACATAAAATGCACACACCACACACTGCACACAGCACACATACCCCAAATACACTGTACACACTGCACACCACACACACCAAACACACTGTACACACTGCACAACAAACACTGCACACACCACACACCAAACACATTGCACACACCACACACACCACACTGCACACACCACACACCACATTGCACACACCACACACACCACACTGCACACACCACACACCAAACACATTGCACACACCACACACACCACACTGCATAGACCACACACCAAACACATTGCACACACCACACACACCAAACACTGCACACACCACACACACCCCAAATACACTGTACCCACTGCACACCACACACACCAAACACACTGCACACACCACACACTAAACACGTTGCACACACCACACACCAAACACACTGCACACACCACACACCAAACACATTGCACACACCACACTGCACACACCACACACCAAACACATTGCACACACCACACACACCACACTGCACACACCACACACCAAACACACTGCACACACCACACAAACCAAACACACCACACACCAAACACACTGCACACACCACACACACACCAAACACACTGCACACACCACACACACACCAAACACACTGCACACACCACACACACCAAACACACTGTACACACCACACACACACCAAATACACTGCACGCACCACACATACCCCAAACACACTGTACGCACCACACACACACCAAATACACTGCACGCACCACACACCAAACACACTGTACACACCGCAATACAAACACACTGCACACACCACACAGACCCCAAATACACTGTACACACTGCACACACCACACACCACATTGCACACACCACACACATCAAACAGTGCACACACCACACACCAATCACACTGCACACGCCACACACCAAACACACTGCACACACCACACACACACCAAACACACTGTACACACCGCACACACACCAAATACACTGTGCACACCACGCATACCCCAAACACACTGCACACACCACACACACCGCAAATACACTGTACAAGCTGCACACTGCACACACCACGCACACACCAAACACTGTACACACCACACACCAAATACACTGCACATACCACACACACGCCAAACACACTGCATACACCACACACACCAAACACACTGCACACACCACACACACACCAAACACACTGCATACACCACACACACCAAACACAGTACACACCACACACACACCAAATACACTGCACACACCACGCATACCCCAAATGCACTGCACACACCATACAACAAACACACTGCACACACCACACACACCCCAAATACACTGTACACACCACACCAAACACACTGCACACACCACACACCAAACACATTGCACACACCACACACCAAACACACTGCACACACCACTACAACCAAGCTTGTATTTTAGTAGAGATGGGGTTTCACCATGTTTGCTAGGCAGGTCTTGAACTCCTGACCTCATGTGATCTGCCCACCTTGGCCCTCAAAGTGCTGTGACTACAGGAGTGAGCCATTGCACCCGCCCTAATCTCAGTTTTATATCCCAGCCTTTCAGCTGATGTTTTTTTCTGTGTTCTTTTGCTGGAGTGCAGTGGTGCCATCTCTGCTCACTGCAACCTCTGCCTCCCAGGTTCAAGTGATTCTCCTGCCTCAGCCTCCCAAGTAGCTGGGACTTCAGGTGCTTACCACCACCCCCAGCTAATTTTTTTTTTTAGACGGAGTCTCTGTAGCCCAAGCTGAAGTGCAGTGGTGTGATCTTGGCTCACTGCAACCTCACCTCCTGGGTCTCGGTTCAAGCAATTCTGCCTCAGCCTCCTGAGTAGCTGGAATTACAGGCATGTACCACCATGCCCAGCTGATTTTTGTATTTTTATTAGAGACAGGGTTTCACCACGTTGGCCAGTCTGGTCTCCAAATCCTGACCTGAGGTAATCCACCTGACTCAGCCTCCCAAAGTGCTGAGATTACAGGTGTGAGCCACTGTGCCCAGCCAACTCCTCCTTGATAGTATTCCATTCTTGTTTCATAAGTACAATTACCCTTTAAGATCTTAGTTACAGATCGGGTGTGGTGGCTCACACCTGTAATCCCAGCACTTTGGGAGGCTGAGACAGGTGGATCACAAGGTCAAGAGATTTGAGACCATCCTGGCCAACATGGTGAAAACCCCTCTCTACTAAAATAAAAAAATTAGCCAGGCATGGTGGCACGTGCCTATAATCCCAGCTACTTGGGAGGCTGAGGCAGGAGAATCACTTGAACCCGGGAGGCAGAGGTTGCAGTGAGCAGAGATGGCACCACTGTACTCCAGCCAGGCGACAGAGCGAGACTCTGTCTTTAAAAAAAAAAAATCGGCCGGGCATGGTGGCTCACGCCTATACTCCCAGCACTTTGGGAGGCCGAGGCAGGTGGATCACGAGGTCAAGAGATCGAGACCAACCTGGTCAACATGGTGAAACCCCGTCTCTACTAAAAAATACAAAAAACTAGCTGGGCATGGTGGCGCACACCTGTAGTCCCAGCTACTCGGGAGTCTGAGGCAAGAGAATTGCTTGAACCCAGGAGGCAGAGGGTGCAGTGAGCCGAGATCGCGCCATTGCACTCCAGCCTGGGTAACAAGAGCGAAACTCCGTCTCAAAAAAAAAAAAAAAATCTTAGTTACATAAGTTTGGAAGTCTTCTTGTATCTCATATGCTGTTTCTATTTTCTGAGTTAGGTTTTTATTTATTTATTTATTCATTTTGGTCTCTTCCTTTTTAGAGAAAGGATCTTGCTGTGTTACCCAGGCTGAAGTGCGGTAGCTATTCACAGCTCTCACTAACCAGCATGGGAGTTGTGACCTGCTCCGTTTCCACGCTAACCCTAACCCTAGTGCTCTGCTGCTCCCAGGTCACTGTAGTGGTGCTGAACTTCTTGTGGGTACCCAATGAGCAAAGCACAGTACAGCTCGCAAGTCCTGGGCTCGAGCCGTTCTCACCTCAGCCTCCCCAGTAGCTGGGACTGTGGGGTGTGCCACTGTGCCTGGCTCTGTCTTCTTGATTAGGTTTTCCTTAAATGTCTCTTGATGCTTGATGGTTCATTTATTTTTCAGACAGAGTCTCACTCTGTCACCAGGCTAGAGTGCGGTGGCGTGACTGCTCACTCTGTGGCTGGGACTATAGGTGCGTGCCACCACACCCAGCTAATTTTTGTATTTTTAGTAGAGATGGGGTTTCACCATGTTGGCCAGAATAGTCTCGATCTCCTGACCTCATGATCCACCCGCCTTGGCCTCCCAAAGTGCTGCGATTACAGGCATCAGCTACCGTGCCTGGCCCAGTTCATTTGTTTTTAAAAATCAATGCCACTAAGACATTCTTTGGAAGCTTATTGTGGGCCGCACTTGTGCACAAGTGTGGTGGCACACACCTGTAGTTCCAGTTACTCCAGAGACTGAGGCAGGGTAATCACTTGAGCCCAGGAATTGGAGGCTTCAGTGAGCTGTGATTGCATCACTGCACTCCAGCCTGGACAGGAGAGTAACAACACCCTGTCTCTTAAAAAAAATACATTTTGTAAAACATTTTAAATTTTACTTTTTGAGACAGTGTCTCGCTCTGTTGCCCAGGTTGGAGCGCAGTGGCACGATCTCGGCTCACTGCAGCCTCTACCTCCTGGTTTCAAGCGATTCACCTGCCTCAGCTTCCTAAGTAGCTGGGATTACAAGCATATGCTACCATGCCTGGCTAATTTTATACCAACTCAGTCTTCAAACTCTAAGTGATTTTCATTTTTTGAGACAGGGTTTTACACTGTTGCCCAAGCTAGAGTGCAGTGGTGCGATCATGGCTCACTGCAGCTTTCACCTTCTGGGCTAAGGTGATCCTCTAGCCTCAGCCTCCAGAGCAGCTGGGACTAGAGGTGCCTGCCACCATGCCCAGCTAATTTTTTTCTTTTTGAGACAGAGTCTCACTCTGTTGCCCAGACTGGATTGCAGTGGTACAGTCTCAGCTCACTGCAATCTCCACCTCCTAGGTTCAAGCGATTCTCCTGCCTCAGCCTCCTGAGTCTCTAGTATCACAGGCTCCAGTCACCACACCTGGCTAATTTTGTATTTTTAGTGGAACCCAGGTTTCACCATGATGGCCAGGCTGGTCTCGAACTTCTGACCTTAGGTGATCCACCCGCCCCAGCCTCCCAAAGTGTAGGGATTACATTCGTGAGCCACCATGTCTGGCCCTAAGTGATTTTTTCTTTTTTGTGTGTGTCTGAGATGGAGTCTTGCTCTGCTGCCCAGGCTGGAGTGCAGTGGCTCGATCTCGGCTCACTGCAACTTCCTCCTCCCGGGTTTAAGCAATTCTGTGCTTCAGCCTGCCGAGTAGCTGGGATTACAGGCATGTGCCACCTCGCCTGGCTAATTTTTTGTATCTTTAGTAGAGACGAGGTTTCACCATGTTAACCAGGATGGTCTCGAACTCTTAACCTCATGATCCACCCGCCTCGGCCTCCCAAAGTGCTGGGATTACAGGTGTGAGCCAATGCGCCCAGCGTGATTTTTAAAAAGCTTAAATGAGGGGGCCGGGCGCGGTGGCTCACGCCTGTAATTCCAGCACTTTGGGAGGCCGAGGCGGGTGGATCACGAGGTCAAGAGATCGAGACCATCCTGGTCAAAGTGGTGAAACCCCGACTCTACTAAAAATACAAAAAATTAGCTGGGCATGGTGGCGCGTGTCTGTAATCCCAGCTACTCAGGAGGCTGAGGCAGGAGAATTGCCTGAACCCAGGAGGCGGAGGTTGCGGTGAGCCGAGATCGCGCCATTGCACTCCAGCCTGGGTAACAAGAGCGAAACTCCGTCTCAAAAAAAAAAAAAAAAAAAAAAGCTTAAATCGGATCATGTCATTTCCCAACTTTAAAATGTGCAGAGATGGTCCGGCAATCCCACTTCTGGGTACAGACGCAAAAGAATGAGTCAGAGAGATCTGGACGCCGTTGTAGCACTGTTCACAATAGCCAGGAGGGGCAACACAGCAAGCGCCCGGCAGCGGCTCAGCAGCGGGGTCGGTCCACGCAGGGAGCGCTGATCCCCCGGAAGGAAACCCAGGCTCGAACGCAGTCCCTCTGAGGACACGGCTAAGCGAAACGCGCCGGCCACGGAGGGACAGTCCCGCAGGAGAGGGCGGTGCTGGGCCGGGGTTGAGGAGTCGGGACCAGGGAAAGGAACAGCCCGGCAGGACCTGAGAGCTTTTCACGCCACTTGACCCGCACACGCAGGAACGGCGCCGACAAACAACTTTATTTCGTGTTCCGCCACCAAACAAATACCGTTTAAACCTGCGGTGGTTTCCCAGTTCCCTTAACCCAGGGCCCCACGTTCTCTGGGTGGAAGCCCAGACCTCCAGGGGGGTGGGGGTCGGCAGGCCAGGCCACTTGGACTCCAGGCGGCCTCCTGTGTGTACGGGTTCCTGGGGCTCCTGGGGCCGAGGGCTTCAGCTTGATGTCTTCTGGCCAATCAGACAAGCACCCCAGGCTCTCGGAATCCCCACGCCATGAGCTTCCAAAAATTAGAGTTTGCATGAAAACCTGGAGGGAGACGAGGGCAAGCGGAGGGTTCTCCTTGGATCCGTTCTGTGCCGGGAAAGCCCTGGGCCCCACAGCCGACCTTCCCTCCCACCTTGCTGGCCGGAATCGGGTCCACTACCCCCTTTTAAAGCCATCGCCATCAAGGGACACAGAATTGCCGTAAGTGGCTCAGCAGAACTGAGTGGAACACCGGTCCCCAAGCCAGTGACGCTGGAGGCCACCCACGTGGACAGAGCAGGGAGAGGCAGGGAGGGGGAGGGCCGGGCTTTGTGGCCACTGCAGTCAGCCTACCAAGTCGCTGAACGAGGCCACTCTGTCACTGTGGAACTGGTCACCGCCGCCACCTGGGGCTGCCGGCTGGTTGGGAGGTGCAGGGGAGGCTCTGGAGAGCTGGAGGAGGGGAGCCGGGGTCTCCGCAGGCAGCTTCTTTCCTGGCAGGCCTATCACTCGTCCCACGCTCATCTCCCCCAGGGGAGGAATTGTAAGCAGCAGACGAAAAGCGGAGGGAACCAGGGCCACACGAGAGGGACCCAGCTACCGGAGGGGAGGGGACTGCGGCCGAGAGGAGGGACCCAGCTACCGGAGGGGAGGGGACTGCGGCCCAGAGGAGGGACCCAGCTACCGGAGGGGCGGGGACTGCGGCCTAGAGGAGGGACCCAGCTACCGGAGGGGAGGGGACTGC
Source organism: Aotus nancymaae (assembly GCF_030222135.1). Lineage (NCBI taxonomy): Eukaryota > Metazoa > Chordata > Mammalia > Primates > Aotidae > Aotus > Aotus nancymaae. The sequence goes on along the minus strand of NW_026988560.1, from coordinate 76,798 downwards.
GGCCTAGAGGAGGGACCCAGCTACCGGAGGGGAGGGGACTCCGGCGAGAAGCAGCGGGCACCACCCCACCCTGATGAAGGCCCCCGCCCACACTGATGAAGGCCTCTCCTGTCCCGAGGAGCTTGTGGCCGTTTCCACACCCGTGGAGAGTAGATGGATTTTTAAATCATCTGAAGCTACAGGAAAGATTCGTCCTGAAGCTTTTTTCAAATGAGGTAATGTGTTTTTCTGTCTTGGCCTTTTAATAAATCATGCATTAGGCAAATGGTAACATTTAAACCAATTATGAGCAATTGATCTTAATTTTTTTTAAGAACATAGAACTGAGTTATGACCTACTTTTTGTGAATATAATACCTTTACCAAAATAAAACAATGAGAGTTATGTCTTATGCATTAGCTCACACTGTTGGAGAAAAACAATTTTTCATTTTTCTTTTTTTGGATGAGAGCACATTATCAAAATTTTTATGTACAAAATAGTATTTCCTTCTTAGTAAATGTAGGGGTTTTGACAATGGCCGTGTTTCACAATAACACAACACCTCTCATCAAAACACTAGGAGTAATTACACCATCTTCATTATACAGATGACAGAAGTTAAGCATCAAAGGTTTATTCGTCACTCACAGTAGGTCAAAATAACCTGAAAAACAACCCAGCATGGGACTTTTTGTTTAAAATGAGTGAATCTCCAAAAGGATAGTAAAAATGGAGTGTGTTTTAAAAGTTTACATTTTTAAAAAATAATGCTTTTAACCCTTATGAAATACAGTGTGATATTGTTATGCATTGGAATTCACACCATAAATCTAAGGGGTGTGTATGCATTTAACTTGAAGGGTGCTCACTTGAGCCACTTTGTGAACATGAGGTCAGGGTCTCCCTTCCATACAGGAATCGACTTATTTGTGTATCCTAGACCTCTGCCCCTTCTCCCTTGGGAGAATCCTGGACTGAGAACATGGGGCTATGTATGCGCTTATTTTCAGCAGCTCACAGTGGCCTTGGACAAGTCTTTTCTCTTCTCTAGGCTTCAGATCCAATCTGAATGGCACAGGTGCCAAACGGGTCATTTGTAACCTGTGACTTCAAAAAAGCTGTTACAGCTCTTTGTACCAAGTGTGCTCTGCAGACATGTGGCACATTTTGTTATGCTCAGGAAGTGTTTTAAACAGTTTCAAATCAGTCTTTTAACATTTTTTAATATTTTGCATAAATATCCAGACGTCCTTTGTCTCCCGGAGCATCTGAGGCTCTGGTGCCCCAGGCTGCATTCCTGCGGGGCCCCGGGGTGGCAGCTGGGCTGCGGTGACCCTTTCCCACACCTCAGGCACCCAATGACTCTGGTCTGCTGGTTCCCCCACCCCACTGCCTACAGGAGCTAAAAAGAAATTATTTAGGAAGTTAGTGAGAGTAAGAATCCTCAGTAAAGTTTCCCTTTTAACAAAAAGCAGCTCCCCCAAATCATTTCTTTTCTAACAAAGAGCAGCCTGTAAAATGGAGCTGCGGACACAGATAAGCAAGCTGGACGCCCGCACGGGTGAGTGCCGGCAGTTGTGCCGATAGAAAACGGCTACCTGGGCTGGGCGCGGTGGCTCACGCCTGTGATCCCAACACTTTGAGAGGCTGAGCGGGGCAGATCACAAGGTCAGGAGATTGAGATCATCCTAGCCAACATGGTGAAAACCCATCTCTCCTAAAAATACAAAAATTAGCTGAGCGTGGTGACAAGTGCCTATAATCCCAGCTACTCAGGAGGCTGAGGCAGGAACATAGTTTGGACCCAGGAGGTGGAGGTTGTGGTGAGCCGAGGTCATGCCACTGCACTCCAGCCTGGTGACAAAGCAAGACAGTGAATAAAAAAAAAAGAAAGAAAGAAAAGGAGAAGGAAGGAAGGAAGGAAGAAGGCTACTTGAGGGCCAGGCATGTTCAACATGGACCTTCATCTTCTCTTTTCTTTGTCAACCACGTGTACAGCAAAGGAGCGGGCAACATGGCACCAGCCAGGTAGAGACATCATCTGCGTAGTGAAAGACGAGGGTGGGGCAGCCAGCTTCTTTGTGCATTATGTAAATGGTACCCCTGGTCCAACTAATTTTGGACGCTATGTAAATCAGACACTGCCTCTTCAAGATCATCTGTGAAACCCCGTGCATTTCACCAGGAAACTGGAACACCCGCTGGAGAGCTCCCCTCTGCCTGCAGGAGAAAGAGCTTTTCTCTTTTCTCTTTCTTTTGCCTATTAAACCTCTGCTCTTAAACTCACTCCTTGCGTGTGTCCTCACCCTCGATTTCCTTGGCGTGTGGCTCCAAACCTTGGGCATTACCCCAGATACACGACCCTGCTTCACCGCGTCCTTTCCTCTCTAGCCTGAGACGCTGTCACTGCGATAACTCACTTTGCTTGCCCTACTGATCACCTTATAGTCAGGTGGGGTCTGTCTTGTGCCTGTGTCTTTCTCAAGTCAGCATCAGTGGTCAACTATGAGAACTGTTAATTCCAAGAAAAGCCCTTGTACTCATTTCAGTTTGCAATCCTTTTCTCATGAATATTAAAATATTCCTTCAATCTGGGCTTCTTTTCTACCACCAGAAATCCCACCACACCAATCCCATTAATCTGGGCTCAGAGACAGTATTTTCCTTTCTTTTTAAAATAATTTTTGTATTTCTCTCTCTCTCTCTTTTTTTTTTTTATTGTAGTTTAGGTTCTGGGGTACATGTGCAGATCATGCAGGATTGTTGCATAGGTACACACATGGCAAGGTGGTTTGCTGCCTTCATCCCCCATCACCTATATCTGGTATTTCTCCCCTCATTACCCCTCCCCACCCTCCCCACTGACCCGCTGTCCACAGTGTGTGAGGCTCCCCTCCCTGTGTCCACATGTTCTAATTGTTCAACACCTGCCTATGAGTGATACCATGCGGTGCTTGATTTTCTGTTCTTGTGTCAGTTTGCTGAGAATGATGGTTTCCAGATTCATCCATGTCCCTATGAAGGGCACGAACTCATCGTTTTTAATGGCTGCATAGTATTCCATGGTGTGTATGTGCCACATTTTCTTTATCCAGTCTCTTGTTGATGGACATTTGGGTTGGATCCAGGTCTTTGCTATTGTAAACAGTGCCGCAATGAACATATGTGTGCATGTGTCTTTATGATAGAACAATTTATAATTCTTTGGATATATACTCAGTAATGGGATGGCTGGGTCAAATGATATTTCTATTTCTAGGTCCTTGAGGAATCGCCACACTGTCTTCCACGATGGTTGAACTAATTTACACTCCCACCAACAGTGTAAAAGTGTTCCTATTTCTCTACATCCCCTCCAGCATCTGTTGTCTCCAGATTTTTTAAGATCACCATTCTAACTGTCGTGAGACGGTATCTCAATGTGGTTTTGATTTGCATTTCTCTAATGACCAGTGATGATGAACATTTTTTCATATGCTTGTTGGCCTCATAGATGTCTTCTTTTGTAAAGTGTCTATTCATATCCTTTGCCCACTTTGGATGGGCTTGTTTTTTTCTTGTTAATCTGTTTTAATTCTTTGTAGATTCTGGATATTAGCCCTTTGTCAGATGGGTAGAATGCAAAAATTTTTCCCATCTAAATTTGTTGCCCAGATTCAATCACAATTAAACATTCATACATAGGGGACTGCGAAAAGGTGGAAAAGAGATTAAACACAACGGATTTTCTCAAAAGACTTAACTTCTGTTTTGGAAAACCTAAAACTCACTATAAATAGAGTTCCTCATAGAGCACAATGTAATAATGGGAAAAGCAATCAGTTATGAATTCTTCAGTGTTTGCTGAAATCTGTTCTGTTTATTGTCTTTTCTTCTCTCTCTTTCTCTCTCTCTCTCTCTCTCTCTCTCTCTCTCTCTCTTTCTCTCTTTCATTCTTTTGCCGAGGCTGGAGTGCAATGGTATAATCTCGGTTCACCACAACCTCCGCCTCCCAGGTTCCAGCCAGCGATTCTCCTGCCTCAGCCTCCGAGTAGCTGGGATTACAGGTGTGTGCTAATTATTGTATTTTTAGTAGAGATGGAGTTTCACTATGTTGGCCAGGCTGGTCTTGAACTCCTGATCTCAGGTGACCCACCCACCTCGGCCTCCCAAAGTACTGGGATTATAGGTGTGAGCCACCGCACCCAGCCAATTCTGTGTATTGTATCTTTTTAAAATTAAAATAATTGTAGTAACAAAACACATAACATAAATACACTTCCAAATATTTAAACAGGATGTATAACTCTTTTTGCTCTTTAAACATAATAATCTGTCATATTCCCCACATTCCTGTTATATGTAAGTATAAAATTTACCATCGTAACCATTTTGAAGTCTACAGCTCCATGGTGGCAACATTCACATTGCTGTGCAACAAATTTTTAGAACTTTGTCGCCTTGCAAAACTGAAATTCTGTACCCATGACGCTAACAGCGACGTCTCATTTTCACGAGTCTGCCCACCTCCGGGCAAGTACCTTCTCCTCTCTGTCTGTGAATGTGATTGCACTAGCTACCTTCTATGTGGGATCCTGCAGTATCTGTCTTTTTGTGACTGACTTCTTTCACTTAGCATAATGTCCCCAAGGCCCAGCTACTGTGTTGTCTCATTTAACTCTTAAGGCAGTCCTGGGAGATGGGTCTTATTTACAGATGAGCAAACGGAGGTTCCAACAGACGTCCAGTGTCACCTGACAATGCGCAACAGGTCAAGGTTTCAAATTCCAGTTAAAATCCCTGTGGTGGGGCTGGACACGGTGGCTCACACCTGTAATCCCAGCACTTTGGGAGGCCGAGGCGGGCAGATCACCTGAAGTCAGGAGTTTGAGACCAGCCTGACCAACGTGGTGAAACTCTGTCTCTACTAAAAATACAAAAATTAGCCAGGAGTGGTGGCCGGCACCTGTAATCCCAGCTACTCAGGAGGCTGAGGCAGGTGAATCACTTGAACCTGGGAGGCAGAGGTTGCAGTGAGCTGAGATCACACCACGGCACTCCAGCCTAAGTAAATAAAGAATAAATCCCTGCTGCTACCTTGTAGGCCAGGGTTTCTCAAAGCAGAATCTGCTGGGGCGTGGGAGGACACTCCAGCATTTCCCGGAAGCTCTGCTGCTTTCTACAATGTATGTAAGTTTTATTTCTATCTTGCTGGCTATCTTTTCCTTTCTGCCTTTTATCTGGGGGAGAGAGTTGGGCTGGCTCAGGTGCAAATACTTAATCACACTTCTCGTCTATTGGTGCAATCTCTCCTGTGATCCGTAGGAATCTGCGCTATTAATGTGTTTCCTTTTCCTCCCCCATCCGAGATTCTTCCTCCTGCCGTCTTCTAAGGCACAGGTGTTGGCTGTAGCTTGAACAGGACAAATATCCTTATAAAGTCGCCGTGTTGGCGTGTGCATGCATGGGTGTGTGTGTGTGTGTTTCAAGCCACAGATTTAACTCTCTATTTGCCACTGTTCTTATTTTGAAATTTGTTTTGCATTGTTCTTAGTTATACCAAAGTTATTACTTTTCACATTTTTAAGAATCAACAGGTCCACAGATCTGTAAAACATATCACAAAAAGGAGCAAATTCTGTTCATCCACTCCTCCTATTATTCTTTTCAGAGATGTTTTCAACACATTTAGCTGAGTTTTAGTATTTATCGTCAAATGGCATGTTTATCTTATTTCTGTTTCTATTTACTAAAATCATCTGTCATATCCCTAATATTGCTGATGTGCCTTAAGCTTTCTTTCACGTCCCTCTTCCCTGTGTGAGCCCCTTCTGTCCCTCATTCCAACAATCTTTCTAACATACATTTCTTTAACTTGTATTTTAGGTTCAGGGGTCCATGTGCAGGCTTGTTATGTAGGTAAGTTGCATGTGACGGGGCTTTGTGTACAGATTATTTCATCCCCCAGGTGATAAGCCTAGTACCCGAGAGGGAGAGATTTCCATCCTCACCGTCCTCCCTTCACCCTCAGTTAGGCCCTAGTGTCTACTGTTCCCTTCTTCGTGTCCATGTGTATTCAATGTCTTGCTCCCACTTATGAGTGAGAACACGTGGCACTAAGTTTTCTGTTCCTGGGTTAGTTTGTTTAGGATAATGGCTTCCAGCTCCATCTATGTCACTGCAAAGGACATGCCCTCATTTGCTTTTTATGTCCCTGTCATATTCCATGGTGTATATGTACCACGTTTTCCTCATCCAGTCTACCGTTGATGGACATCGACTTTAATTCCATGTTTTTGCTCTTGTGAATAGTGCTGCGGTGAACATATGCGTGTATGTGTTTTTATGGTAGAATGATTTACAGCCTTTGGGCATATACCCAATAATGGGATTGTTGGGTCAATTGGTAGTTTTGCCATGCGTCCTTCTAACACACATTTTTCTCTATCAGTATTCTGCTAATTTTTACGAACATACAAGCCCTAAGCTGAAACACCTTTTGCTTCCTTGACTTTCTCTGCTTTCCCTTGAGCTAATAAGTGTTATGCTTTTATTTGCTTAGATATCGGTGCTTACGCTCACATGGTCAGAACAATCTGTTACTCTGTCTATGTTTGCTTCCTGAAGGAGCCTCCTGCTCTGCTGAGCTGCCCCAGCCTGGCTGGGTGCCTAAGGCCTGAGCGCCACTTCCCCAGGTTCACCCTTCACCATCTTCCCGGCATCCCCCTTCCTCTCCAGGGCTGGATCCCCTGTTTCCCGTATGCAGAGTCCTTCTTTTTCTCTGTTTGGTGAAGTGCGTTCTGCGCTTTATGCTGGGGATTCGGTATGTGACATTTCTTTCTTAGATTTTCATGTCTGAAAATGTCTTTATTCTTACCCCATATTTGATTAAACATCCCATATGTTCAAATACTAAACCGGCCATCAATCTTCATTTGAATTTTAATGCGCTGATCTACTATTTTGGAACTTCCAGTATATTATTGAGAAAATGGAAATTACTCTGATTCTAATTTTTTTAATGTGGTAGAAATGCACACCCCTGATTCAAAAATTATCAAAGATGTTGGTTTACTGCTAGAGGAAAAGAGAAAGAAATGCGATTGTCTCAAATCACTAGTCTTCTCAGTACTTTAAAGTTTACCTTGGATTTCCCAGCATTTATTTTTAAAATGCATCTATGTGGTCACATGTGTATTATGTTTGTTACTTCTAGTGGCTACGTGACATTCCACGGTAAGCACCTATGGTCATGTCCACACCCGCTCCTGATTGATGGAAAATTCAGTTGCTTCCGTCTTCCCGCTAACACGCACAGTTACTTACCCACAGCCCAGCATGAGAATGACCCTGGGTTATTTACCACACACAGGACTGCAGAGAAAGGACATATATATCTATATATTCACAATTTTATGTGATTCCACTAATTTGCTCTTTAGAATGGCTAAGCCAGATTTATTTTGCCCCCAGCAGTGGCAGGGATCCCATTATGTTACATCCTTACCAACTCTTGGAGTTAATCTATCCTGCTCAGTATCCCCACCTGATGGGCATAAAATGGTATCATGTAATGCTCTCTTTTACATTCTTAGTTTAGTAGTTAGTTTGAATGCATCTTCAACTCTTAGGCTTCTCCTTTTGTAAGTATATTCCTAGGCATTTAGAATAATCCAAGTGGTTGCTTTTTACAAATTTTATATTTTTAATTTTCATGGGTACATAGTACGTGTAAACAACGGACTGCTTTGAAAGAAAGTCACATCTATTTCAGCATCTGTGCTAGTGTTGATATTCATCATTGCTTCAGCATCAGGTGGACTCTCAAACCAGGACAGCATTGCACAAATTGTAGGGTGTGGGCTCCTCTCTAATGTGGATGTGTTGGGAAGAGGTTGTGAGTGTTCAGTTTGAGAGTTCTGTTCTATCCTACACCGCATGAATAAAGCCAAGTGTAATGATCCGTGTTCACAGCAGTTCTAAGGAGGACTCCCTTTGTGATGGAACAGTGAGGAACAACTGACTGGAGAAGGAGGTCTTTGAGTGGCTGCTAATGGATCGGGAGGAATTCTTGTTACCAATCCTCCATCGCCGCAAAGCACGTTGGTGAATGAAGCTAAGAATGGAACTCCATTAGACACGATGAAGCTGATATGAGCACAAGGAAATGATTTACAGTCTGGGGAGGTAAATTAGAATATGAAAGCCTGTAAGCAAAGTAACTTAGACAATAAACAGGTACATAAGTTAGTGAATTTAAGCATAAACACCCTCTCCCAGCTTCCCAAATACCAACTTTTCCTACCACAGTTTGACATTTTTATTGTGATTTTTCAGAGTTTCTGGAAAATGAAAATAACCATCTCTATGTATAATGTGAAGTTATTTGCATAGATCATGTTTACTAGTTTTAAGCACTCTTAGTAGCAATTAATTTTAAACTTCTGTGCATGAAATTCTTAAGATAGCTGATATGTGTGCCCTTCTTATGGCTAATGAAAAAGTCAAAGCTTGTTAGAAAAACATTTCATATTTTTGCTGAGTCATCTTTTCTATAAATGTCATCTTTTTCTTTTTGCAATAACTAAACTATAATAGAAAAGAATAGAGTGGGCATGCCTGTCCCTACTTTGGCTCCAGGATAATGGAAAATTTGTATCCACGCAGGCTAAATGATCTGAGTCCTGTGGCTCAGCTGCAGAGACCCCATCACTCACATTGGTGGTGACACATTGCATCAGTGTCCCGATGAGCAGCCCTGCTGGTCTAAAAAGAGACCCTTTTAGTCCTTAACAATACATTAGATGTCAGTTATTTTATTTTATTTTTGAGACGGAGTCTCACTCTGTCACCCAGGCTGGACTGCAATGGCGTGATCTCAGCTCACTGCAACCTCTGCCCCCTGGGTCCAAGAGAATCTCCTACCTCAGCCTTGCCAGTAACTGGGATTATAGGTGCCTGCCACCGCACACAGCTAATTTTTGTATTTTTAGTGGAGACGGGGTTTCGCCGTTTTGGCCAGGCTGATCTTGAACTTCTGACCTCGTGATCCACCCGCCTCGGCCTCTCAAAGCACTAGAATTACAGGCATGAGCCACTGCACCTGGCCTGGATGCCAAATTTTAACAAAAACATGTTTGCCTTTCGCAGAATCAATAATAAAATGTGTTTTCTACCCATCAGGTAGTGCTTTAACAGATCATTTTTGTGAATTTGAGTATTTCAAGGGACAAACATTCCAGAAAATGAATACATGTTAAATACTCATAATTATGGATACCCTCTGCTTATGGTAAAATATATACTTTAAATTTTGCTCTCATCCATTAAAATATAGGCTGGAGAGTGATGCAACGCAGATTTCGTAGATAAGACTACGGCTGCCACTAGCACTTCAAAATAATGTGGTTCATGACTTACGAGGTTTTATCTGAATCTCCTTTTCCTCCACACTTACTTTGGAAGAATATGACTCCATAATTCATAGTAAATAATGCAAAACTTTGAGGACTTAATAAGTGGTCCTAAGATACAGAGAAATGGCTTGGAAGCAATTTTTCCTTCCATTATTTGTAATACTTTTTTAGAATTATGGGGTGGATAATATGTTTACACTTTAAATCTTTTGCTTGAACATAGTGTAATCCATTATCACCGTGTGCTCAAAAACTTAGAACAATAAACACACACGCACACAGAGATCATTAGTGCACTGTGCCTTTAATTATCACAAAGTGCACAGAGGTACACATATGCAATCACCGCCAATGTCAGGAAACAGACATTTAGGGACATCCAGAAAATGCCACAGCAGCCTCCTCCGATCACTGGCTTCATCCTCCCTAAAGACAACCATCATTTCAAAAGGATAAACAATTTTCCTCATGGAGTCCAATATTGGAGACTTTATTTAGGAGACTCATTCATGTGACTGGGTGTGACCTTCATTCGTTCATTTGTATTACGTATTGCTTATCATTGTGTGAATACACTAACGTGTATCCATTTCACTGGTGAGACACACTTGAATTGTTTTCAGTGTGCAGATCTCCTGAGTAATGCTGCAATGACTATCCTGGCACATGTCTTTGTGGTCATTTGTGTGGAGTTCGGTTGAGTATAGTCCAAAAACTGAAATGGCTTAACCATGGGGTCTATATTGGGAGGGCCGCCGGGAGGCACTAGCTTGGCCAGATGCGGCCATGGGGAGGCCGGGGACGGGACCTGTGGATAAAGGCTGCCCCAGAGGCAGTAGCTGGGCCTGAGCAGAGGCCATGGTGATGCCACGAGCTGGGCCCACAAGGACCTGGTGCAGGCAGGAGCTGGGCCTGTGGAGGCCAGGCCTGGAGAGGAAGCTTAGGGCCTGGAATGGCCGCCAGGAGGCAGGAGCTGGCCCGGGAGAGACTGTGATATGCGAGCTGGGCTGAGGACCTGGGCCTACACTCAAGGCCAGTGCAAGGCGAGAGCTGGGTCCGGGGGGGTTGCCACAGGCACGAGCTGGGCCCAAACGGGCCAGTGTGAGGGAGGTGCTGGGCCTGTGGACGCAGCTGGGATGCAGCCAGGCAGCCAGGCAGGATCTTGACAAGGGGAAGCTGCCAGCACACAGCAGCTGGTGCTGGGGAGGCTGTGGGGGGTCCAGAGTTGGGCCCGGAGGCCCAGTCCCGCTGGCCGTGGGAGGCCCAAGCATTGGGTCCTGAAGTCCACCTCTGCAGGTACAGTTTTTACCCTCCCGGTGGCCCCCCCAACATGGGTGCAATACGTCATCGCGTGGGCCCCTCCAGGGCCAGGTTCTACCACCCAGCAGCTCCCTGGGGCCCAGCGCCTGCCTCCCGTCGACGTCTCCAAGATGTCCAGCCTCTGCCTCCCAAGGCCCGGAACGTCCTCCTGGCCGCGTCTATGGGCCCATGTTTTGCCTCCCAGCAGCCTCTTTTGGCTCGGCTCCTGGGGGCCGAGCGCGGTGGCTCACGCCTGTAATCCCAGCACTTTGGGAGGCTGAGGCAGGTGGATCACTAGGTCAAGAGATTGAGACCATCCTGGTCAACATGGTGAAACCCCGTCTCTACCAAAAATACAAAAAAATTAGCTGGGCATGGTGGCGCATGTCTGTAATCCCAGCTACTCAGGAGGCTGAGGCAGAAGAATTGCCTGAACCCAGGAGGCAGAGGTTGTGGTGAGCTGAGATCATGCCATTGCACTCCAGCCTGGGTAACAAGAGCGAAACTACGTCTCAAAAAAAAAAAAAAAAAAACAGAAAACAAAAAATTAGCTGGGCATGATGGCATGTGCCTATAATCCCAGCTACTCAGGAGGCTGAGGCAGGAGAATTGCCTGAACCCAGGAGACGGAGGTTGCGGTGAGCCGAGATCGCGCCATTGCACTCCAGCCTGGGTAACAAGAGCGAAACTCCGTCTCAAAAAGAAAAAAAAAAAAAAAAATTAGCTGGGCATGATGGCATGTGCCTGTATTCCCAGCTACTCAGGAGGCTGAGGCAGGAGAATTGCCTGAACCCAGGAGATGGAGGTTGCGGTGAGCTGAGATCGCGCCATTGCACTCCAGCCTGGGTAACAAGAGCGAAACTCCGTCTCAAAAAAAAAAAAAAAATACAAAAAATTGCTGGGCATGATGGCACGTGCCTGTAATCCCAGCTACTCAGGAGGCTGAGGCAGGAGAATGCCTGAACCCAGGAGGCAGAGGTTGTGGTGAATCGCGATCACGCCATTGCACTCCAGCCTGGGTAACAAGAGCAAAACTCCGTCTCAAAAAAAAAAAAAAAAAAAAAAAAAAAGGCTGCTGGGAGGCAAAACATGGGCCCATAGATGTGGCCAGGAGGAGGATGTGGGCCTAGGGAGGCATAGGCTAGACCTCCTGGAGAGGCTGACAGGAGGCCGGAGCTAGGGCCCAGGGGGCCTTTGGGAGGCAGGAGCTGGCCCGGGAGGGCCCAACCTGATGACGTTTTGCTCCCATGTGGAGGAGATGCCAGGAGGGCAGGAGCTGGGCCTGGAGAGGCCAACTTCAGGACCCAATGCATGGGTCTGCTGAGGCCAGCAGGAGGAGGCCAGAGCTGGACCAGCAGAAGCCGACTCGGGGACGTTTGGGGCCTGGAGGCGCTCTGGGAGAGCAGTAGCCAAGCCTGGACAGGCCAGCCTGAGACATGAGCCAGGTGGGTCTGGAGAGCCTGAGTCGAGGGCCTGAGCTTTCGGTCCTACAAAGGCTGCCGGGAGCTGGGTAGGAGCCGAGTCCACAGAGGGTGCTGCAAGGCCAGGCTGGAAGGTGGGCCGCTAGATGCCACTGGGAGGAGGAGCTGGGCCCCAAGAGGCTGACCTGAAGACGTTCTGGACATGGAGAGGATGCCAGAAGGCCAATGCTGGGCCCAGGAGGGCCGCCGGGAGGCACCAGCTTGGACTGAGGAGGCCACGGGGAGGCCGGGGGCGAGGCCTGTAGATACAGGCTGCCACAGAGGCAGGACCTTGGCTGAGCAGAGGTCACAGTGAGGCCACAAGCTGGGTCTGGAGGGTCCACTGAGTGGCGGACGCTGGGCCCGGAGGGGCCTAGTGCAGGCAGGAGCTGGGCCTGGGGAGGCCACCGGGAGGCAGGAGCTGGCCCGGGAGGGAGAGTCCATGAGAGGTGAGGTGGGCTGAGAAAAGCTGGTGCGAGGGAGGACCTGGGCACAGACTCGAGGCCAGCACCAGGTGAGAGCTGGGTCCAGAGACGTCTGCCAGAGGAACGAGGTGGGCCTCAACCGGCCAGTGTGAGGGAGGCGCTGGGCTTGTGGACGCAGCCGGGAGGCAGGCAGGATCTTGGGCTGGGGAAGCCGCCGGCAGGCAGTGGCTGATGCTGGGGAGGCTGTGGGGAGGCCAGAGCTGGGCCTGGAGAAGCCGCTGTCAGGAGGTAGGTGGGCCTGTCGAGGCCACCGGGAGGCAGAAGGGACGCCCGGAAGGCCCCACCTGAGGAAGCTTCGGGACGACAGACGAAAGGCTGCCGGTAACTGGCCAGGAGACGAGCCAAAAGAGGCTGCTGGGAGGCAAAATGTGGGCCCATAGACATGGCCAGGAGGACGATCCTGGCCTGGGGAGTCCGCCAGTAGGGAGGCATAGGCTGGGCCTCCTGGAAGGCTGGTGAGACACAGGAGCTGGGCCTCATGGGGCCGCTGGGAGACAGAAGCTGGTCCTGGAGGAGCCCACGTGACAACGTATTGCGCCTATGTGATGACATATTGCGCCTATGTTGAGGGGGCCGCCAGGAGGGCAGGAGCTGGGCTTGCAGAGGTGGACTTCAGGACCCAATGCTTGGGCCTCTGGAGGCCAGTGGGAGGAGGCAGCAGGAGCTGGGCTGGCAGAAGCTGACTTGGGAATGTCTGGGGCCTGGAGACACCCTGGGAGGGCAGGAGCCAAGCCTGGAGAGGCCAGCGTGAGGCATGAGCCAGTGGGCCTGGAGAGCCTGAGTTGAGGGCCTGAGCTTTTGGGCCTACAAAGGCTGCCGGGAGCAGGGCAGGAGCCGAGTCCACACAGGTTGCTGCGAGGCAAAGCGGGAAGATGGGTCCCTAGACGCCGCCAGGAGGAGGAGCTGGGCCCCGAGAGGCTGACCTGAAGATATTCTGGACACGCAGAGGATTCCAGAAGGCCAACGCTGGGCCCAGGGGGCCACCAGAAGGCACCAGTTTGGCCCAAGGCGGCCACGGGGAGGCTGGGGGCAATGTGGAAACACGCTGCTGCAGAGGCAGGAGCTGGGCTGAGCGGAGGCCACGGTGAGGCCACGAGCTGGGTCTGGAGGGTCCACTGAGAGGCGGAGGCTGGGCCCGGAGGGGCCTAGCGCAGGCAGGAGCCAGGCCTGGGGAGGCTGGGGCCAGAGAGGAAGCTTCAGGCCTGGAAAGGCCGCCGGGAGGCACGAGCTGGCCCGGGGGAGGACCTGGGCCCAGATGCGAGGCCAGCGCCAGGCGAGAGCTGGGTCCAGAGACGTCTGCCAGAGGAACGAGCTGGGCCTCAACCGGCCAGTGTGAGGGAGGCGCTGGGCTTGTGGACGCAGCCAGGAGGCAGGCAGGATCTTGGCCTAGGGTAGCCACCGGCAGGCAGCGGTTGGTGCTCGGGAGGCCAGAGCTGGGCCTGGAGAGGCCACTGTCAGGAGGGAGATGCGCCTGAGTGAAAAAACATCTTGAGTAAAAAAACAATCTTAAGTAGAACTTTTTGTTAGACAAGCCCCCCTTCCCTTGACCTGCTCCTTCTGCTTCTGTAATAATCTGCTTACTGCCCCCGACCCTAAACTGGTATAAAAGTGTTGATTGACCTTTGTTCTTGGCCGAGAGGTTTGAGCTCTCTCAAACCTCTAGCTGACTCTCAGATGCCAGCATAAAGGTGGACTCTCAACAAACTCAGTGCATGGCGCGTCTGTTTAAACTCGCTAGGGCATAACACTATGAGACCATTTAATGACTGTCACTTCTTTGGTAGGCTCTAAGCCCTTCTTCCACTTGGTCACACAAGTCTATCTGTGCAATCCCACCACACCCACATGGCACTCCTCACTCCACACACGATGGGTGAGGTATGTGAATATGTGACCATATTTGACACCTCCCTGCCTTTACTCATATTTGAAACAGGTTCCCTTTCTCTTTTCGCTTTTGGTAAGTGAAGAAGATCATGTTGTGGGGCTTCTGTTGTGATGGTGATTAATTTTTGTGTTTAAAGATGATCATGTTCAGCACTCCAGGTTGGGTGACGGAGTGAGACTGTCTCAAAAACAAAAGCTTAAATGGTTTTCTCTGATGGAATTTAGAATACTTGGCTTTTGCTTTCTCATTGATCTTTAATGAGACAGTAACTGGATATGTCATCCTTGCTTCTTCCCCAAAAATGCTCAATAACTTCTCATTTTATTTTTCTTAGTATTAAGCCCCCAACAACAGGGTTCTTGTCAGACCCAATTTTGCACATCTAACGCTTATACTAAATAAACGTTTGTTCAATAAGCGAATCTAAATATTAATTGTAAATATAAAGAAGTCATAATGAGACGGGAACAAAAGGCCCATCTTCATCAAATTAATCTCTTCTTAATTTGTTTCTGCAGATTATCTTACCTTTTAATAAAAATTTAATTCAGTTGCCCACTTGACTGATTGTTTTCCAGCCTTGGAATTCCATATCACGAGGGATTTCTGAAAGGAATGTTTTCCAGTAGTCCTTCCACATACAAATCATTTGAATGTGCTTCAAAGTTTTGGTCTTAAAAGAGATCTTCAAAGATCCTAAAAGATAAAACTTTTTTTTAATACCCTTAGGAAGAGAGAGAAAGAAAATTATTATAGAAAATAAAGAATACAACCTAAATAGCACTTTTTTTTTTTTGAGATTGAGTCTTGCTCTGTCACCCAGGCTGGAGTGCAGTGGCATGATCTCAGCTCACTGCAACCTCCACCTCCCAGGTTCTAGCAATTCTTCTACCTCAGCCTCCCAAGTAGCTAAGATTATAGGCACCTGCCATCATGCCTGGCTAATTTTTGTATTTTTTAGTACAGACCGGGTTTCACCATTTTGGGCAGGATGGTCTCAAACTCCTGATCTCAGGTGGTTCGCCCATCTCAGCCTCCCAAAGTGCTGGGATTACAGGCATGAGCCATCGCACCCAGCCTGTAAATACTATTTGGAAGCAGCCTTTTGCTACTCCCTGCTGGTGACCTCTAATAACCCTCCTCCATGCTGCTGCACACTGGCCCATTCAGGCTACACTTTCATCTGCACTGCAACCACAAGATCGATATTCTTTACCCCTTCAACCTTGTAAGCATGTTATTTTAAAAGAAATAACTTTCCACAAAGAATTCATGGAATGTGAAATAACAATAGTAAGCAGAGGCTGGTTTAGATTAAAAGAGGCATAATAACCAAGTTAGCACAAGAAGATTGTTTGGATCCAGATATAAAGCAAACAATGAGCTGACGCCAAAAAATCATTTTTAGTTTTGTGAGATGTGATGAGATAGTGGCTGTTTGGGGATGTGCACTGAACAGGTAAAACGATGTGAAGACTGTGATTTGCTTTATGATATTCTTGCAAAGGGAGGAAAAGAAATAGAACAAAATGTAGGACAATCTTAATGATCACAGAAACCCAGGAATGGGTTTTTGTGTTCATTGTACTATTTTCTCTACTTCTGAATAGGTATAAAAACTGTAATTTAAAAATGTAAAAAAAGAAAAAAAAAATGGTAACACACCATGGCTCATGCCTGTAATCCCAACTCTTTGAAAAGCCAAGGCGGGGGCATCACTTGGGTCAGGAGTTCGAGACCAGCCTGGCCAACATGGTGAAACCCTGTCTCTAGGAAAAAAAAAAAAAAAAAAAAAACCTGGGTGTGGTGGCCGGCACCTGTAGTCCCAGCTACTCATAAGGCTGAGGCAAGAGAATCAGTTGAACCCGGGAGGCAGAGGCTGCAGGGATCTACTGCACTCCAGCCTAAACAACAGAGTGAGAATCTGCCTTAAGAAAAAAAAAGTAAAAAAGAATTTACTAATCCCTGCTCTAAAGCCACATCCAAACAGAACTCTAACGAGAAACATTCAAGCAATTTACGTGATGCTATTTATATACAGATCTCCCATGCACCTCTGAACGTAACATTTAAATATTTTGCAACATGATGGCTGGGAGTGGCTCAAACCTCGGCATGGTGGCACATGGCTGTAGCCCTAGATACGACTTAGGAGACTGAGACAGGAGGACAACTTGAGCCCAGGAGTTCTAGCCCAGCCCAGAAAAATAACACGACCCTGTTTCTTTAAAAAGAAAAGTCAGGGAGGCTGGGCGCGGTGGCTTATGCCTGTAATCCCAGCACTTTGGGAGGCCGAGGTGGGTGGATCACGAGGTCAAGAGATCGAGACCATCCTGGTCAACATGGTGAAACCCCGTCTCTACTAAAAAGACAAAAAATTAGCTGGGCATGGTGGCGCGTGCGTGTAATCCCAGCTACCAGGGAGGCTGAGGCAGGAGAATTGCCTGAACCCAGGAGGTGGAGGTTGCGGTGAGCCGAGATCGTGCCATTGCACTCCAGCCTGGGTAACAAGAGCGAAACTCCATCTCAAAAAAAAAATAAAATGAAATAAAATAAAACAAATAAATAAATAAATAATTTAAAAAAAAAAAGAAAAAGAAAAGTCAGGGAGCTGTCAGGGAGCTCACTGATAATTTATTTTGGTGCTATCAACAACTGCTATCAAAACACTACTACAAAATCCAAAATTCTATCTATTGCCAGACCTTTCTCCTTACTTCTGAACTCATTTACCAAACTGCCTCCCCCACCTCCGCAACTCAACGTGAATGTCAACTTGAAATTAATTACTTAATTTCTTTGCTATTAGATTGGCTTTCCTTTAACATCTAAAGACTTGTCTTAAATTCTTACTTCATGTTATTAGCATCAAATCTGAAGGGATCTAGTGTAGGAGCTCTTTGACATAAGAAACATGTGTTTTTGAGAAATCACACAAAGTGAAATAATTATCATAGCTGTAAAAAGAAATATGCCCATAAATAAATAACAGTAAAAGATTAGAGGCTTTCAGTCATACTAGAGAGTGACGTTACATCAAATTATTCTGTTAATTCAATAAGAAAATATATAAACCTAATTCTGACAAACTTTCTATAAAACAAAAAAGAACCCTTTGTTAGGGTTGAGAGTGAAAACTGCAAGTTTTAGAAAGAGGTGAGACCAGCTGCAGAATGTGCTCCTCACGCATCACCAAGGCTGTCCCAATCGCACCCTCTGCCTCAGTATCCCCCTTATTCCACTTAATTCTTTCCCAGACCACAACCCCTTCTTACATAGTAAATATCTCCTACTTACTACACATTTCCCCACCGGATTAAATGCTCCAGAATGCATGGGGCAGGGCACCGTCTCCCACAGCGCCCAGTTTCCAACACCTGACTCACAGGTACCAAATGACTTCAGGATTATGAGGTTGGATGTAGTGATTATTTTCTCAATACTTGCAGTGGTTCACAGCAATGAAAATCCTAAGATTTCCTTTCCCCTTTCGGGGACCATAAAGCAAGCAGCAATACCGTCAAGAGGCATTTGAACCAGAGCAACTCCAACTAAAATAGGAGCTGGGTAAAATGAGGCTGAGACCTGCTGAGTTGCATTCTCAGATAGTTAAGGCATTCTAAGTCACAGGGTGACGAAGGAGGCCAGCACAAGATACAGTTCATAAAGACCTTGCTGATCAAATGGGTTGCAGTAAAGCGGCCAGCCAAAACCAAGATAGTGACGAGAGTGGCCTCTGGTCGTCCTCACTGCTACTACACTCCCACCAACACCACGACAGTTTGCTCAAAAGGGGAAGCATACAAATAATCCATTCCTGGCCGGGCACAGTGGCTCACACCTGTAAACCCAGCACTCTGGGAGGCCAAGGTGGGTGGATCGCCTTACGTCAGGAGCTTCAGAGCAGCCTGACCAACATGGTGGAACCCCCTTCTCTACTACAAATGAAAAATAAAATTAGCTGGGTGTCGTGGTGCACACCTGTGATCCCAGCTACTTGGGAGGCTGAGGCAGGAGAATCACTTGAGAACCTGCTTGAGAAGTAAACAAGACAGGCATGATCTGCGCTGTCAGGGCCACTGTGCTGAAGCAGGAGGAAGAAGTCAGCCAGCAGCGCTCTGTGAAAAATGAAAGGAGGATGAATCAGTGAGCCTGGAGGCTGAGGTGAGACGGTGCTCAGTGAAGACCTCTCCAGCATGGTGACATTTCAACTGTGATGCTAATAGAAAGGAGAAGCGCAGAAAGCCCTCAACTAACAGCATTCCACAAACACCAGCCCTCAGCGCAACAGTGCCAGGAGGCTGTGACCTGAGAGGAAGAGAGGCACACAAATGACCAGAGTGGCTGGCACAGAGCAAGCAATCCACAGAGGGCATGTGGGAAAAGCAGAGGAATGGCAGAGAGCAGCTCACCCATGCCCCTGCAGATCCAATCAGGGGCTGTGAGGTTTCTCCAAGTACAGTGGAAGCCACTACAGATGACAGTCCAGAGAATGACAGGCTCCACCTCCTGCTTTCAATGAGCCTGACCTGGCCGTTCTGTGGCATGGCTCTAACTGGGCACTGGAGGGCAGTGAAGGAGGATGGGGTAGAATCCGGGCTTTGTGTTTGGGCAGAGTCAGCAGGCCTTGCTAGGCTGGATACGGGAAGGGAGACAATCATACCTCAGGGTAACTCCTGGGCATCTGGCTTGGGCAGCTGGTAGACCCTGAGAGGAGCTCCTGGAGAGGGAAATGGGGACTTTGCCTGGGACATATGAAGCCTGAGGAGGGGTCAAGCAGATAGGTAAATATAGAGGTCTGGTATGAGGAGCATCTTCAGGGCCAGGAATGAGAGTCTCAAAGACACAGACAATATAATATTTTCAAGAGGTGGGCAAGGTGGGATTATCTGTAAGACACAGTAAGAAGAGAGAAAGAGGCTGGGCAAAGGGGCTCATGTCTGTAATCTGAGCACTTTGGGGAGGCCAAGGCAGGTGGATCACGAGGTCAGGAGTTCAAGACCAGCCTGGCCAACATGGTGAAACTTCATCTCTACTAAAAAAATAGAAAAATTAGCCAGGCATAGTGGCGGACATCTGTAATCCCAGCTACTCAGGAGGCTGAGGCAGGAGAATCGCTTGAACCAGGGAGGCAGAGGTTGCAGTGAGTCAAGACTGTGCCGCTGCACTCCAGCCTGGGTGACAAGAGGAAGATTCTATCTCAAAAAAAAAAAAGAAAGAAAGAAAGAAAGAGGGCTCAGGATGAAGCTGCCGGCTGGCACTCTCCAGTGTAGAGAGGACGAGGGCAGGGGCCTCAAGAGACTGAAAATGAGACAGAGAGGAGCCAAGAAAGAGTCCACAAGATTTGAACATTTTTATAAAAAATGGGGGAACAGAGAACAATAACCTAGAATTGTGCTGAGAAGCAGAATAAAAATGGGGCAGAGAGCAACTATGGGTGGCAAAAGCTGTTGAATAACAAATTAAAACAGTGTTTTGAAATGTTGATGAAGTATTTAAGGAACACGATAGATGAGACAGGTTGGCTGAGGTTGTACCTTCAAATGCCCAGTGGTGGCTACTGCCAAAGCTCTGTTACTACAGAGTGGCACCCAGGCACAGGTAAAGCCCAAAGAAAAGAGGCTTCCCAATGGTGTCAATCCTCCTGCAGAAAACCTTTGACTGTACAGAAAAATCTACTCAGTAAAAAGCATATGTGGTTCCATTACCCGACTCTCTCCTCTTATGTAGGATTAAAATTTCCATAATCTATGCCTATTAAAAACTGTAGGATGGCCAAGCATGGTGGCTCACATCTGTAATCCCAGCAATTTGGGACGCTGAGGCAGCTGAACCACCTGAGGTCAGGAGTTTGAGACCAGCCTGACCAACAAGGCAAAGCCCTGTCTCTACTGAAAATATAAAATTAGCCAAGTGTGGTGGTCATGCCTATAATCCCAGCTAGTCGGGAGGCTGAGGCAGGAGAATCACTTGAAACTGGGAGGCAGAGGTTGCAGTGAACTGAGATCCTGCCATTGCACTCCAGCCTGGGTGACAGAATGAGACTCCATCTAAATAAAAAAACAAAAAAAGTCAGAGAGTCCAGGTGTAGTGGCTCATGCCTGTAATCCCAACATGTTGGGAGGAGGGGGAATCAACTCAGGTCAGGAGTTTTAGGCTAGCCTGGCCAAACTGATGAAACCCCAACTCTACTAAAAATGCAAATATTAGACAGGCATGCTGGCAGGTGCCTACAATCCCAGCTATTTGAAAGGTTGAGGCAAGACAATCGCTTGAACCTGGGAGGTGAAGGTTGCAGTGAGCCAAGACAGTGCCACTCTGCACTCCAGCCTGAGCAACAACACTGAAACTCCATCACCAAAAAAAAAAAAAAAAAAAAAGAGAGAAAACTGGAGCTGAGTCCTACTCATTGTATTTACTTTCCTAAGATAAAACATTATAAAAAACATTCCCACCAGGTGTGGTGGCTCACATCTGTAATGCCAGCACTTTGGGAGGCCAAAACGTGGGAATCACAGAATGAGGAGTTCAAGACAAGCCTGGCCAGCATGGTGAAATCCACATCTACCAAAAAAATACAAACATTAGCTATACATGGTGGTGTGCGCCTGTAATCTCAGCTACTCGGGAGAGTGAGGCAAGAAAATGACTTGAATCCGGGAGATGGAGGTTGCAGAGAGCCACTGTACTCCAGCCTGGGTGACAGAGCAAGACTCCATACAAAGAAAACAAAACAAAACAAAACAAAAGACATTACTCAGTAACATACTTTAAAGGAGGAAAAAAAGGCTTACCCAATTGTTTTGCAGAAAAGCTGATCCACTGTCTTTCTTAGTTTGGTGATTCTGGCACATCATTCTTCCTTTACTGTCGAAACACAAAAATACAAGTTTTCTCAATGTAATGGGTTTACTAACCTGGGTTGTTAAATATTATTATTATTATTATTATTATTATTATTATTATTATTACTGTTTTAAGACGGGGTTTCACCACATTGGTCAGGCTGGTCTTGAACTCCCGACCTCAGGTGATCCACCCACCTTGGCCTTCAAAGTGCTTGATTACAGGCGTGAGCCACCATGCCCGGCCTAAATATTATTATTATAAAATAGGCAGTATCTTTTCTTTCCTGTGACTAAAACTATTTCTAAGATTCCAGAATGTACTTATTACTGAAACAATGCTAACACTGAACAAAAAAAGGAAGAACCAGACATTCATTAAAGCTTGAAAAAAGCAGAACGCGGTGTGCTCAAGAACAGCTACCGGGCCAGGCACAGTGGCTCATGCCTGTAATCCTAGCACTTTCGGAGGCTGAAGCAGGCAGATCACCTGAGGTCAGGAGTTCAAGACCAGCCTGGCCAACATGGTGAAACCCCATCCCTGCTACAAACACAAAAATTAGGCAGCCACGGTGGCAGGTGCCTGTAATCCCAGCTACCTGAAACATGAAGTGGGAAGATTTGCTTGAACCCAGAAGGTGGGAGGATACAGCAAGCTGAGATTATGTCACTGCACTCCAGCATGGGCAACCCAGCAAAACTCCATCTCAATAAATAAATAAACAGCTAGCAGGAGACATTTGCTATGGGGAGACTAGGGACATGATCTTGCTGGCAATCCTCCCATTTTAGTAAATCTAAACAGCTTAATTCCATTCTGTTTTGTCCCCATACCACGCCAGAGCCAAAACTAGTGAGAAAATCAATTCTATTTCTTTGAAAACACATCTAACAATGAAGACATGATACGCATGGCTGCATACTCTAAAAGGAAACCTTCTTATGTTCTGGGTATCATGAGCATTTGATGAATGCTTTTTCAGTTGACTGGCGTAGACTTGAACAATAAACTGTTCGATGCGCTACGCCAAATAAATCTTGCATCTGAGAAGTAGGACAAAGATTGTTATTTTACTGCTGTCTACCCATTAATCCAGCATCCACATGTATTTATAATGGGTTAATACAAAGAAAATAAGTTGACTGTTTTAGAGGGCATTAGAATTTTGACAGCATGAATTCTCTTATCCTGGAAAACAATTAATAGTTAGAGACATATTATTTCACGTGGAAGGTACCATTAAAGAAATCAATGTTAATCATTAAATAATTATTGCACATAATCTTCTCATCTGGCCTAAGACTGAAGACGTACCTCCTGAAGCTGGTTTATCAAGCTGTAAATCTCCAGTTCTTGAATTCATAAGTTCATGTCTGAAAGGTGAGAATATTTAATATTCACTAGGCAATATTTAGCACAGTAATATCCATTAGTACATATTTAATATTTAATCACCAAGGGTGGTTTTGAAAAGAAAAGACAGGCTGGGCACAGTAACTCCTGCCTGTAATTCCAACACTTTGGAAAGCTGAGGCAGACGGATCACAAGGTCAAAAGTTTGAGACCAACCAGGCCAACATGGTAAAACCCCATCTCCACTAAAAATACAAACCTTAGCTGGGTGTGGTGGCAGGCACCTGGAATCGCAGCTACTCAGGAGGCTGAGCTGGAGAATTGCTTGCACCCAAGAGGCAGAGGTTGAAGTGAGCCGAGATCACATCACTGCACTACATAGCCTAGGTGACAGAGCAAGACTCCCTCTCAGAAAAAAATTAAGAAAAGACAATCTGAATGCTTGAGCACAACTAAATCTTCAGTTGAGGTTTCTAAAGAGTAACAAAAAAAAAAATAATTGCAAATTGTCTCCTAAGTTGCTTCATGGAGCATGTGTCCTCACAAGTAAAGTGGCAACTTGGCAACACACAGCTCTTTGAAGCATACTACAAAATCTTAAATGGAATCCTTTAATATTGCATTGCATTCAAGGCTATCTTCCTCTACATATCTACAAAAACAATCATATATTCCCACATATGCTATGAAAATCTCAGGCCGAAAAGCAAGACATGGATACTCTTTTCTTCAGCAAAAGTAGCACAACATTGTAAAAGAAAATGTAAGTTGCATGCCAGTCAGGTGTGGGCGGTGTTCATGTTTCAAAAGCTAACACTGGCATGACTGACTCAAAGTTGGACCCAGATAAATTAAAAAGGGAAAGATGAAAAATACATAAAATAGGCTGGGCACAGTGGCTCATGCCTGTAATCCCAGCACTTTGGAAGACCAAGGAAGGTGTATCACAAGGTCAGGATTTCGAGGCCAGCCTGGCCCATATGGAGACTGAGGCAGGAGAATTGCTTGATCCCAGGAGGCAGAGGTTGAAGTGAGCCGAGATCATGCGACTACGCTCCAGCCGAGGCGACAAGAGTGAAAACTCTGTCTCACAAAGGAAAAAACATTCCTTTGGGAAGTCCTTCTACATAGAGATCTTCAACATGAGACTGGAGAAAAGGGGTATAGGATCATCAACAGACCATTGGCTTTTACTGTTTGAGCTATCGGGACAAAAAGAAAAAGAGAGATCATTTAAACACAATCTGTATTGCTCTTTAACTTTTTATTTTTCAGATGGAGTCTCGCTCTGTCACCAGGCTGAAGTGAAGCAGCACAATCTCAGTTCACTGCAACCTCCGTGTCCCGGGTTCAAGTGATTCTCCTGCCTAAGTCTCCTGAGTAGCTGGGACTACATGTGCCCGCCACCATGCTCAGCTAATTTTTATACTTTTAGTAGAGACAGAATTTCACCATGTTTGCCAGGATGGTCTCGATCTCCTGACCTCGTGATCCACCCACCTTGGCCTCCCAAAGTGCTGGGATTACAGGCATGAGCCACTGAGCCAGGCATTGCTCTTTAACTTTTATAATTTCATCTTTACTTCTGTTATTGTAATTCAGTCCAAAGAAAAACAGTGTGAGGAAAATAAAAATAACACCCAAAGTGCTAATATTCTGTTCATCAAAGTTTGCAGTGAAATATCCCACTACAGCCAGGCAGGGTGACTTACCCCTGTAATCCTAGCACTTGGGAGGCCAAGGCAGGTGAATCGCCTGAGGTCAGGAATTGGAGACCAGGCTGGCCAACATGGCAAAACCGCATCTCTAAGAAAAATACAAAAATTAGCCAGTTGTGGTGGTGAGTGCTTATAATCTTAGCTACTTGGGAAGCTGAGATAGGAGAATCACCTAAACACAGGAGGCAGAGGTTGCAGTGAGCTAAGATCACCCCATTGCACTCTAGCATGGGTAACAAGAGCAAAACTCCAGCTCAAAAAGAAAAGAAAAGATACATAGATCCCATTACATTAAGGCAATGTAGATACAGCCAGACTTTCTACAGAAATCTGAACCACATTATAAAGAGAGAAAAACATACCAGCTAATATTATTTAATACATACAGTACTAAATGGAAGAGGTAATATTTTCAAAACAGAAACATCAGTGTAACCTTATTGGACTTGTAAAAATAATTTTTTTTAATAACGGAAACAGAAGATTCCCTGAACTGCAACTTTTAAGCTAGCATTTATTTACTCAAGATTCAACTAATATAACAGCTATAAAATGCCAAGAGCTGGGCTGGGCATGGTGGCTCATGGCTGTAATCCCAACATTTTGGGAAGCTAAGGCAGGCAAATCACCTGAGGTAGACCGTTCCAGACTAGCCTGACCAACATGAAAAAAACCCATCTCTAATAAAATATAAAATTAACTGTGGCATATGCCTGTAATCCCAGCTACTCTGGAGGCTGAGGCAGAATAGCAGCTTGAACCCGGGAAGCAGAGGTTGCAGTGAGTTGAGATTGAGCTATTGCCCTACAGCCTGGGCAACAAGAGCAAAACTCCATCTCAAAAAAGAGCTACCCAAGTGGGGGTGGCTCACACCTGTAACCCCAGCACAGTGGTAGGCCAAGGTGGCTGGATCACCTGAGGTCAGGAGTCCGAGACCAGCCTGGCCAACACGGTGAAACCCCATCTCTACTAAAAATTAAAAAATTAGCCAGGCATGGTGGCACTCACCTGTAGTCCTAGCTACTAGGGAGGCTGAGGCAAGAGGATCGATTCAACCTAAGAAGTGGAAGTTTCGGTCAGCTGAGATCACACCACTGCACTCCAGCCTGAGTGAAAGAGCAAGACTCTGTTTCAAAGAAAAAAAAAAGAAAGTCAAGAGCATGGGGAGTATTAAAATCAAACATAACCAACAGTCTCCCATCAAAACAGCTCCATTTTTTTGCTATCATCGTGTGTTAAGGTCTATCTGCTAAACACTGATATTAGTACTAATGTTTCAAGTGCACTATACAGCACATTAGTGCTTAGATTTAATATCCTTTGCTGTACACTAAACTTGAATATCATACTTTCATATTACAAAAAAAAACTTTCCCTAAGGCAATTACCATTAATATTGCTTTAAAATTATAAAATGTGAAGATTGTTTTTATAATTTCACGTTTTATAATTTCACAACAGATGAACATTGTTGTCTTTAAACAAAATAATCTAATAAACCACCATCACAACAAAAGCCCCCACAACATAATCAGTTTCAACTTATAAAAGCACTGACATTTATAAAAATTGTCAGTCAATTTATAAAACAGTGAATTCATAAAACTTTAACAGCAAATGATTTGTACTCAGAATAATACTAAATTAACAATATCATAAAAACATAGGCCGGGTGTAGTGGCTCACACCTGAAATTCCAGCACTTTGGGAGGCCAAGCCAGGTGGATCACTTGAGGTCAGGAGTTCAAGACCACTCTGGACAACATGGTGAAACCCTGTCTCTACTAAAAAATAGACAAGTTAGCTGAGCATGGTGGTGCACGCCTATAATCCCCGCTACTTGGGAGGCTGAGGCAGAAGAATTACTTGAAACCATGAGGCAGAGGTTGCAGTGAGCCAAGATCTCATGCCACTGCACTCCAGTGTGTGCAACAGAGCAAGATTCTGTCTCAAAAAATAAATAAATAAGTAAATAAGAACTTAAGGAAGACGCATTTATTGTGTATTTATATACCCGGTATTATGTGAAGCACTGTAGCATGTTATCAAATCTTCGAGACAGATCTGCAGTTCTCACAACCACGAAAGACAATACCAAGGCTCAGACAGGATAAGAGACTTGGCCAAGCTGACCTCATCAACTGCCCGCCTTGGCCTCCCAAAGTGCTGGGATTACAGGCATGAGCCACCATGCCCGACCTAATACCAAATTTAACAAAGCAGATAAAGAGAAACAATTAGTTAAAAAGAAAAACAATATTAATTAAATCCCCAAGATCCAGGGCTTTGCAATAAATATGTAAATAAATCCCCAATATCCATGCTGAAAGTTTCAAAGAAATGCTAACCGATAATTTAAGAGATACAACTTTTCCTTAGCTTTGCAGTAATCTAGAAACAAAGAATGTTTCTAGATTGTAGACAGACACTACAAGATGAACAGCGAGGCCGGGCGCGGTGGCTCAAGCCTGTAATCCCAGCACTTTGGGAGGCCGAGGCGGGTGGATCACGAGGTCGAGAGATCGAGACCATCCCGGTCAACATTGTGAAACCCCGTCTCTATTAATACAAAAAAATTAGCTGGGCACGGTGGCGCGTGCCTGTAATCCCAGCTACTCAGGAGGCTGAGGCAGGAGAATTGCCTGAACCCAGGAGGCGGAGGTTGCGGTGAGCCGAGATCGCGCCATTGCACTCCAGCCTGGGTAACAAGAGCGAGACTCCGTCTCAAAAAAAAAAAAAAAAAAAAAAAAAAGATGAACAGCGACTCCATTGTGTAAACACTCATGAACAAAGTATTACAGGACTTTTCCAGTTTAGACATACCGTATTTTCTTTCAGATAATTCTTCGATGTGTTTACGTAGATCAGTGATACGATCATTCCATTTCTCTGAAAATTGAGCAAAGGTTGATTGTCAATAATATGTCCCTATTTCAGAGCAACATTAACATATGATGACTTATTTCCTGTATTTTACATCTCGACAGTCCATACCATTTTACTGCTTTTGAAAAAATTTTTCCCTTTTTTGGCGGTTCTCATAATTAGTTTAATTGGACACTGTAAGAGAAGTTTTAAAGTCTAGTACCTCTTTTTATCCATTTGCCCCTGGACTCCCCCGCCGGGACCGGCTCGCTGTCCCTGGTCTCCTCCTGCCCCCCCATGCACCGTTTGCCCCTGGACTCCCCCGCCGGGACCGGCTCCCTGTCGCTGGTCTCCTCCTGGCCCGCTCCCCGCACCATTTGCCCCTGGACAGCCCCGCCGGGACCGGCTCGCCGTCCCTGGTCTCCTCCTGCCCCTCCCGCAGCCTTTGACCCTGGGCTGCGCCGCACGGACCGCCTCGCCAGGCCTGTTCTCCTCCTGACCCCCGCCGCACCGATTGCCCCTGGACTCTCCCGCGGGAACCCGCTCGCCCTCCCTTGTTTCCTGCTGCCCCCCCGGCACCGTTTGCCCCTGGACTCCCCCGCCGGGACCGGCTCCCTGTCCCTGGTCTCCTCCTGCCCCCACCCCGCACCTTTTGCCCCGAGACTCCCACGCCGGGAACGGCTCGCCTTCCTGGTCTCCTCCTGCCCCCCAAGCACATTTTGCCCCTGGACTCCCCCGCCGGGACCGGTTCGCCGTCCCTGGACTCCTCCTGCACCCCCCCGCACCGTTTGCCCCTGGACTCCCGGGCCGGGACGGCCTCGCGGTCCCTGTTCTCCTCCTGCCTCCCCTCGCACCGTTTGCCCTGGATTCCCCCGTGGGGACAGGCTCGACGTCTCTGGTCTCCTGCTGCCACCCCAGCACCTTTTGGTCCTGGACTCCCCCGTGGGGATCCACTAGGGTTCCCTGGTCTCCTCCTGCCACCCCCGCACCGTTTGCCCCTGGACTCCCCCGCCGAGACCGCCTCGCTGTCCCTGGTCTCCTCCTGCCCCCCCCCCCCCCACGCACCGTTTGCCCCTGGACTCCCCTGCCGGGACCGGCTCCCTGTCCCTGGTCTCCTCCTGGCCCCACCCCCCCACCGCACCATTTGACCCTGGATTCCCCCGCTGGAACCGGTTCACCGTCCCTGGTCTCCTACTGCCACCCCGGCACCTTTTGCCCCTGGACTCCCGGGCAGGAGCTGGCTCGGAGTCCCTGGTCTTCTCCTGCACCCCCCGGACCGTTTGCCCCTGGACTCCCCCGCCGGGACCGGTTCACCGTCCCTGGTCTCCTCCTGCCTCCCCCGCACCATTTGCCCCTGGACTACCTCGCAGGGACCGGCTCGCTGTCCCTGTTCTCCTCCTGCCCCCCCACGCACCGTTTGCCCCTGGACTCCCCCGCCGGGACCGGCTCCCTGTCGCTGGTCTCCTCCTGACCCGCCCCCCGCACCATTTGCCCCTGGACACCCCCGCCGGGACCGGCTCCCTGTCGCTGGTCTCCTCCTGACCCGCCCCCCGCACCATTTGCCCCTGGACACCCCCGCCGGGACCGGCTCGCCGTGCCTGGTCTCCTCCTGCCCCTCCCGCAGCCTTTGACCCTGAGCTGCGCCGCCCGGACCGCCTCGCCAGGCCTGTTCTCCTCCTGACCGCCGACGCACTGTTTGCCCCTGGACTCCCCCGCCGTGAACGGCTCGCCGACCCTGGTCTCCTCCTGCCCTCCCACGCACCGATTGCCCCTGGACTCTCCCGCGGGAACCCGCTCGCCCTCCCTTGTTTCCTGCTGCCCCCACCGCACCGTTTGCCCCTGGACTTCCCCGCCGGGACCGGCTCCCTGTCCCTGGTCTCCTCCTGCCCCCATCCCGCACCTATTGCCCCGGGACTCCCCCGCCGGGACCGGCTCGCCGTCCCTGGTCTCCTCCTGCCCACCCCGCACCATTTGCCCCTGGACTCCCCCGCTGGGACCGGCCCTCAAGTGATCTGTCTCAGCTTCCCAAAGTGCTGGGATTACAGGTGTGAGCCACCAAGCCGAGCCACAGACTTTGTTATTAAATAGCCTAACCCAAGTGGGGCGCCGTGGCTCACACCTTTAATCCCAACAACTCTGAAGGCCAAGGTGAGAAGACGGCTTGTACTCAGGAGTTCGAGACCGGCCTGGGCAACACGGGGGCAAGACTCCCCCCATCTCTACAAAAAAATACAAAATACTAGGTCAGGCATGCACTGTGCCTGGCTAATTTTTGTATCTTTTGTAGAGACGGGGTTTTGTCATGTTGCTCAGGCCGGTCTCACACTCCTGATTCCAAGCCATCCTCCCGCCTCGGCCTCCCAAAGTGCTGGGATTACAGGGCCCAGGCAGCCTCCATTTTTCTTGAAGCAGCCCCCCAATATCGCACGCTTGGATAGTTTTCTTTTTTAGTTTTTAAGACAGGGTTTACCTCAGTCTCGCAGGCTGGAGTGCTGTGGTAGGATCACAGCTCGCTGCAGCCTTGAACCTTGGGGTTCAAGTAGCTGGGAGGCTGAGGTGGGACTACAGAAATGGGGTCACACCACTTTGCCAGGCTGCCCTTGAACTCCTGGCCTGAAGGAAACGTCCTACCTCCCCAGGGTCCGGACACACTTTTTCTATTTTTGACCCACATAAACGCGGTGCTGGGTCGCAGTTTGTTACCTACGCTTCTCCGGCCAGCAGCACACAGGACACAGCGGGAGGTGGAGGTTACCGGGCTCTGCTCTGCGGAGAAGACAACGCAGCTCCCAGACAACACACCTCCGCGTGAAGTCGCCAACGGTCCGCCTCTGTGACGTTGCCGGAGGCCGGCCCCTCACGCGGAGCCAACCGGAAGTAGAGGCGGGGCTGCTGGTTCTTCCAGGAGCGCGCATGCGCGGGCTGGTAACGGAGACGGCTGCAGAGCGGGCACTTCCGCGTTCTCCGAGCTCCCGGCAAGGGAAGGAGGTGAGTGCGTGAGCTCCCGGTGAGGGAAGGGGTGTGTCCGAGCTCCCCGTGAGGGAGGGGGTGTGTCCGAGCTCCTCGCGAGGGAGGGGGTTGTGTCAGCGGTCCCCGCGAGGGAAGGGGGTGTGTCCGAGATCCACCCTTTTAACAAAATTTTAATTGAGCAATCCAGGATTGATAACTACGGGCATGAAAGTGTATAGCAGACCTAGAACATACTCATTTTGCATGATTGAAACTTTGTAACTGCCAGGGAGTAACTCCCTCTTGCCTCCGCCACAGCCTCTGGCAGCTACCATTCTTCTTTCTACTTCTAGGAGTTTGACAATGTAACTTTTGAGATAAGATCTCACTCTGTTGCCCAGGCTGGAGTACAATGTGCAATCCCGGCTCACTGCAGCCATGACGTCCAGGGCTGAAGTGATCTTCCTGCCTCAGCCTCTTGAGAAGTTGGGACCAGAGGCATGTGCCACTATTCTAGGCTACTTTTTAAATTTTCTGTGAGACAGAGTCTCACTATGTTGCCTTTCAACCTGGTCTCGAATTCCTGGGCTCAAGGGATCTCACCTGGACATTCAAAAGTTCTGGGATAACAGGCATGAGTCACTGTGTTCAAATGACAACATTTGTTTTTTTGAGATAGTATCTGGCTCTGTCACCCAGGCTGTAGTGCAGTGGAACGATCACTACAATCACCACGTCTTGGGCTCAAGCAATACTCTCGCCTCAGCCTCCTGAGTAGCTGAGACTACAGGTGTGAGACAACATGCCTGGCTATCTGGCTATTTATTTCCTGAGTAGCTGGGACTACAGGTGTGAGACACCATGCCTGGCTATCTGCTATTTGTTTCCTGACAAGCTGGGAATACAGGTGTGACACACCATGCCTGGCTATGTGCTATTTATTTCCTGAGTAACTGGGACTACAGGTGTGAGACACCATGCCTGGCTATCTGGCTATTTATTTCCTAAGTAGCTGGGACTACAGGTGTGAGACCCCATGCCTGGCTATCTGGCTATTTATTTCCTGAGTAGCTGGGACTACAGGTGTGAGACACCGTGCGTGGCTATCTGTCTATATGTTTCCTGAGTAGCTGGGACTACAGGTGTGAGACAGCATGCCTAGTTCTCTGCTATTTAGTTCCTGAGTAGCTGAGACTACAGATGTGAGACACCATGCCTGGCTATCTGGCTATTTATTTCCTGAGTAGCTGGGACTACAGATGTGAGACACCATGCCTGGCTATCTGGCTATTTATTTCCTGAGTAGCTGGGACTACAGGTATGAGACATCATTCCTGCATATCTGGCTATTTACTTCCTAAGTAGCTGGGACTACAGGTGTGAGACACCATGCCTGGCTATCTGGCTATTTATTTCCTGAGTAGCTGCGACTACAGCTGTGAGAAACCATGCCTGGCTATCTGGCTATTTATTTGCTGTATAGCTGGAACTACAGATGTGAGACACCATGCCTGGCTATCTGGCTATTTATTTGCTGTATAGCTGGAACTACAGATGTGAGACACCATGCCGGGCTATCTGGCTATTTATTTCCTGAGTAGCTGGGACTACAGATGTGAAACACCATGCCTGGCTATCTGGCTGCTTATTTCCTGAGTAGCTGGGACTACAGGTGTGAGACACCATGCCTGGATATCTGCTATTTATTTCCTGATTACCGGGGAGTAGAGGTGTCAGACACCATGCCTGGCTATCTGGCTGTTTATTTCCTGACTAGCTGGGTCTACAGGTGTGAGACACCATGCCTGGCTATCTGGCTACATATTTCCTGAGCAGCTGGGACTACAAGTTTGAGACAGCATGCCTGGCTCTCTGCTATTTATTACCTGAGTAGCTGGGACTACAGGTGTGAGATACCATGCCTGGCTATCTGGCTATTTATTTCCGGAGTAGCTGGGACGCCAGGTGTGAGACAACATGCCTAGCTATCTGGCTATTTATTTCCGGAGTAGCTGGGACTACAGGCTTCAGACACCATGCCTGGCTATTTGGCTATTTATGTCCTGAGTAGCTGTGACTATAGGTGTGAGACACCATGCCTGGCTATCTGACTATTTATTTCCTGAGTAGCTGGGACTACAGGTGTGAGACATCATGCCTGGCTATCTGGCTGTTCATTTCCTGAGTAGCTGGGACTACAGGTGTGAGACACCATGCCTGGCTATCTGGCTACATATTTCCTGAATAGCTGGGACTACAGGTGTGAGACACCATGCCTGGCTAT
This sequence comes from Aotus nancymaae, assembly GCF_030222135.1. Lineage (NCBI taxonomy): Eukaryota > Metazoa > Chordata > Mammalia > Primates > Aotidae > Aotus > Aotus nancymaae. Next base: position 44,273 of record NW_026988560.1, on the reverse strand, counting down.
CTGGCTGTTCATTTCCTGAGTAGCTGGGACTACAGGTGTGAGACACTATGCCTGGCTATCTGGCTATTTATTTCCTGAGTAGGTAGGACTACAGGTGTGAGACACCATGCCTGGATATCTGGCTGTTTATTTCCTGAGTAGCTGGGAATACAGGTGTGAGACACCATGCCTGGCTATCTGGCTATTTATTTCCTGATTAGCTGGGACTACAGGTGTGAGACACCATGACTGGCTCTCTGCTATATTTTTCCTGATTAGGTGGGACTACAGATGTGAGACATCATGCCTGGCCATCTGCTATTTATTTCCTGAGTAGCTGGGACTACAGGAGTGAGACACCATGCCTGGCTATCTGCTATATTTTTCCTGAGTAGCGGGGACTACAGGTGTGAGACACCATGCCTGGCTATTTGGCTATTTATGTCCTGAGTAGCTGGGACTACAGGTGTGAGACATCATGTCTGGCTATCTGGCTATTTATTTCCTTAGTAGCTGGAACTACAGGTGTGAGACATCATGCCTGGCTATCTGGCTATTTATTTCCTGAGTAGCTGGGACTACAGGCGTGAGACACCATGCGTGGCTATTTGGCTATTTATTTGCTGAGTAACTGGGGCTACAGGTGTGAAAAACCATGCCTGGCTATCTGGCTATTTATTTCCTGTGTATCTGGGACTACAGGTGGGAGACACCATGCCTGGCTATCTCACTATTTCCTGAGTGGGTGGGACCATAGGTGTGAGACACTATGCGTGGGTTCCTGCTGCTTGTTTCCTGAGTATCTGGGACTACAGGTGTGAGACACGATGCCTGGCTATCTGCTATTTATTTCCTGAATACTTGGGACTACAGGTGTGAGACACCATCCCTGGCTATCTGGCTATTTATTTCCTGAATAGCTGGGACAACAGTTGTGACACACCATGCTTGGCTCTCTGGTATTTATTTCCTGAGTAGCTGGGACTACAGGTGTGAGACACCATCCCTGGCTATCTGGCTATTTATTTCCTGAATAGCTGGGACAACAGTTGTGACACACCATGCTTGGCTCTCTGGTATTTATTTCCTGAGTAGCTGGGACTACAGGTGTGAGACACCATGCCTGGCTGTCTGCTATTTGTTTCCCGATTAGCTGGGACTACATGTGTGAGACACCACGCCTGGCTATCTGTCTATTTATTTCCAGAATAGCTGGGAATACAGGTGTGAGACACCATGACTGCCTATCTGGCTATTTGTTTCCTGAGTAGCTGGGTCTATAGGTGTGAGACACCATGCCTGGCTATCTGACTATGTATTTCCTGAGTAGCTGGGATTACAGGTGTGAGACACCATGCCTGGCTATCTGGCTATTTATTTCCTGAGTGTCTGGGACTACAGGTGGGAGACACCATGCCTGGCTATCTCACTATGTATTTCCTGAGTGTGTGGGACCACAGGTGTGAGACACTATGCCTGGGTATCTGCTATTTGTTTCCTGAGTAGCTGGGACTACAGGTGTGAGACACCATGCCTGGCTATCTCACTATGTATTTCCTGAGTGTGTGGGACCACAGGTGTGAGACACTATGCCTGGGTATCTGCTATTTGTTTCCTGAGTAGCTGGGACTACAGGTGTCAGACACAATGCGTGACTATCTGCTATTTATTTCCTGAGTAGCTGGGACTCCAGGTGTGAGACACCATGCCTGGCTATCTGCTGTTTGTTTCCTGAGTAGCTGGGACTACAGGTGTGAGACACCATGCCTGAGTTTCTGCTATTTGTTACCCGATTAGCTGGGACTACATGTGTGAGACACCATGCCTGGCTATCTGGCTATTTATGTCCTGAGTAGCTGGGACTACAGGTGTGAGACACCATGCCTCGCTATCTGATAATTTATTTCCTGAGTACCTGGTAGTACAGGTGTGAGACACCATGCGTGGTATCTACCTATTGATTTCCTCAATAGCTGGGACTACAGGTGTGAGACAACAGGCCTGGCTATCTGTCTATTTATTTCCAGAATAACTGGGACTACAGGTGTGAGACACCGTGCCTGGTTATCTGGCTATTTATTTCCTGAGTAGCTGGGACTACAGGTTTGAGACACGATGCCTGGCAATCTGGCTATTTATTTCCTGAATAGCCGGGACTACAGGTGTGAGATACCATGCCTGGCTATCTCTCTATTTATTTCCTGAGCAGCTGGGACTACAGATCTGAGACACCATGCATGGTTTTCTGGCGTTTTATTTCCTGATTAGCTGGGACTACAGGTGTCGGACACCATGCCTGGCTATTGGCTATTTATTTCCTAAGTAGCTGGGACCACAGGTGTGAGACACCATACCTGGCTATCTGGCTATTTATTTCCTGAGTAGCTAGGACTACAAGTGTGAGTCACCATTCCTGGCTATCTGGCCATTTATTTCATGAGTATCTGGGACTACAGGTGTGAGACACCATACCCAGCTATCTGGCTATTTATTCCCTGAGTAGCTGAGACTACAGGTGTGAGACAGCATGCCTGGCTATCTGCTATTTATTTCCTGAGTACCTGGGACTATAGGTGTGAGACACCATGCCTGACTATCTGGCTATTTCCTGAGTAGCTGGGACTACAGGTGTGAGACAGTATACCTTGCTCTCTGCTATTTATTTTCTGAGTAGCTGGCACTGCATGTGTGAGACACCATGCCTGGATATCGGGCTATTTATTTCCTGAGTAGCTGGGATTACAGATGTGAGACCCCATGCCTGTCTATCTGCCATTTATTTCATCAGTAGCTGTGACTACAGGTGTGAGACACCATACCTGGCTATCTGGCTGGTTATTTCCTGAGTAGCTGCGACTACAGGTGTGAGACAGCATGCCTGGCTATCTGCTATTTATTTCCTGAATAGCTGGTACTACAGGTGTGAGACAGTATGCCTGGCTCTCTGCTATTTATTTCCTGAATAACTGGGACTCCAGGTGTGAGACACCATGCTGAGTTATCTGGCTATTTATTTCCTAAGTCGCTTGAACAACAGGTGTGAGACAGCATGCCTGGCTATCTGGCTATTTATTTCCTGATTAGCTCGGACTCCAAGTGTGAGACATGATGCCTGGCTGTCTGGCTATTTATCTCCTGAGTAGCTGGGACTACAGGTGTGAGACACCATGCCTGGCTATCTACTATTTATTTCCTGAGTAGCTGAGAATACAGGTGTGAGACGCCATGCCTGACTATCTGCTATTTATTTCCTGAGTAGCTGGGACTACAGGTATGAGACACCATGCCTGGCTATCTAGCTACATATTTCCTGAGTAGCTGGGACTACAAGTGTGAGACACCATGCCTGGATATCTGCTATTTATTTCCTGATTGCCGCAGAGTAGAGATGTGAGACACCATGCCTGGCTATCTGGCTGTTTATTTCCTGAGTAGCTGGGTCTACAGGTGTGAGACACCATGCCTGGCTATCTGGCTACATATTTCTTGAGTAGCTGGGAATACAAGTGTGAGACAGCATACCTGGCTCTCTGTTATTTATTACCTGAGTAGCTGGGACTACAGGTGTGAGATACCATGCCTGGCTATCTGGCTATTTATTTCCTGAGTACCTGGGACGCCAGGTGTGAGACAACATGCCTGGCTATCTGGCTATATATTTTCGGAGTACTTGGGACTACAGGTTTGAGACACCATGCCTGGCTATCTGGCTGCTTATTTCCTGAGTAGCTTGGACTACAGGTGTGAGACACCATACCTGGCTATCTGGCTATTTATTTCATGAGTATCTGGGACTACAGGTGTGAGACACCATACCCAGCTATCTGGCTATTTATTTCCTGAGTAGCTGAGACTACAGGTGTGAGACAGCATGCCTGGCTATCTGCTATTTATTTCCTGAGTAGCTGGGACTACAGGTGTGAGACAATATACCTTGCTCTCTGCTATTTATTTTCTGAGTAGCTGGCACTGCATGTGTGAGACACCATGCCTGGATATCGGGCTATTTATTTCCTGAGTAGCTGGGATTACAGATGTGAGACACCATGCCTGTCTATCTGCCATTTATTTCATCAGTAGCTGAGACTACAGGTGTGAGACACCATACCTGGCTATCTGGCTGTTTATTTCCTGAGTAGCTGGGACTACAGGTGTGAGACAGCATGCCTGGCTATCTGGCTATTTATTTCCTGAATAGCTGGTACTACAGGTGTGAGACAGCATGCCTGGCTCTCTGCTATTTATTTCCTGAATAACTGGGACTCCAGGTGTGAGACACCATGCTGGGTTATCTGGCTATTTATTTCCTAAGTAGCTTGAGCAACAGGTGTGAGACAGCATGCCTGGCTATCTGGCTATTTATTTCCTGATTAGCTCTGACTCCATGTGTGAGACATCATGCCTGGCTATCTGGGTATTTATTTCCTGAGTAGCTGGGACTACAGGTGTGAGACACCATGCCTGGCTATCTGGCTATTTATTTCCTGAGTACCTGGGACGACAGGTGTGAGACAACATGCCTGGCTGTCTGGCTATTTATTTCCGGAGTAGCTGGGACTACAGGTTTGAGACACCATGCCTGGCTATCTGGCTGCTTATTTCCTGAGTAGCTGGGACTACAGGTGTGAGACACCATGCCTGGATATCTGCTATTTATTTCCTGATTACCGGGGAGTAGAGGTGTTAGACACCATGCCTGGCTATCTGGCTGTTTATTTCCTGACTAGCTGGGTCTACAGGTGTGAGACACCATGCCTGGCTATCTGCTATTTATTTCCTGAGTTGCTGGGACTACAGGTGTGAGACACCATGCCTGGCTATCTGGCTACATATTTCCTGAGTAGCTGGGACTACAGGTGTGAGACACCATGCCTGGCTATGTGGCTGTTCATTTCCTGAGTAGCTGGGACTACAGGTGAGAGACACCATGCCTGGCTCTCTGCTATATATTTCCTGATTAGGTTGGACTACAGATGTGAGACATCATGCCTGGGTATCTTCTATTTATTTCCTGAGTAGCTGGGACTACAGGTGTGAGACACCATGCCTGGATATCTGCTATTTATTTCCTGATTACCGGGGAGTAGAGGTGTTAGACACCATGCCTGGCTATCTGGCTGTTTATTTCCTGACTAGCTGGGTCTACAGGTGTGAGACACCATGCCTGGCTATCTGCTATTTATTTCCTGAGTTGCTGGGACTACAGGTGTGAGACACCATGCCTGGCTATCTGGCTACATATTTCCTGAGTAGCTGGGACTACAGGTGTGAGACACCATGCCTGGCTATGTGGCTGTTCATTTCCTGAGTAGCTGGGACTACAGGTGAGAGACACCATGCCTGGCTATCTGGCTATTTATTTCCTGAGTAGGTAGGACTACAGGTGTGAGACACCATGTCTGGCTATCTGGCTGTTTATTTCCTGAGTAGCTGGGAATACATGTGTGACACACCATGCCTGGCTATCTGGCTATTTATTTCCTGAGTAGCTGGGACTACAGGTGTGAGACAGCATGCCTGTCTATCTGGCTGTTCATTTCCTGAGTAGCTGGGACTACAGCTGTGAGACACCATGCCTGGCTCTCTGCTATATATTTCCTGATTAGGTTGGACTACAGATGTGAGACATCATGCCTGGGTATCTTCTATTTATTTCCTGAGTAGCTGGGACTACAGGTCTGAGACACCATGCCTGGCTATCTGCTATATTTTTCCTGAGTAGCTGGGACTACAGATGTGAGACACCATTCCTGGCTATCTGGTTATTTATTTCCTGAGAATCTGGGACGACAGGTGTGAGACACCATGCGTGGCTATTTGGCTATTAATTTCCTGAGTAGCTGGGACTACAGGTGTGAGGCACCATGCCTGGCTATTTGGCTATTTATGTCCTGAGTACCTGGGACTACAGGTGTGAGACACCATGCCTGGCTATCAGCTATTTATTGCCTGAGTAGCTGGGACTACAGGTGTGAAACACCATGCCTGGCTATCTGCTATTTATTTGCTGAGTAGCAGGGACTACAGGCGTGAGACGGCATGCCTGGCTATCTGCTATATTTTTCCGGAGTACCTGGGACTACAGGTGTGAGACACCATGCCTGGCTATCTGGCCATTTATTTCCTGAGTACCTGGGACTACTTGTGTGAGACAACATACCTGGCTATCTGGCTATTTATGTCCTGAGTAGCTGGGACTATAGGTGTGAGACACCATTCCTGGCTATCTGGCTATTTATTTCCTGAGAATCTGGGACGACAGGTGTGAGACACCATGCCTGGCTATCTGGCTATTTATTTCCGGAGTAGCTGGGACTACAGGTTTGAGACACCATGCCTGGCTATCTGGCTGCTTATTTCCTCAGTAGCTGGGACTACAGGTGTGAGACACCATGCCTGGCTATCTGCTATTTATTTCCTGAGTACCGGGGAATAGAGGTGTGAGACACCATGCCTGGCTATCTGGCTGTTCATTTCCTGAGTAGCTGCGACTACAGGTGTGAGACACCATGCCTGGCTATCTGGCTATATATTTCCTGAGTAGCTGAGACTACAGGTGTGAGACACCATGCCTGGCTATCTGGCTATTTATTTCCTGAGTAGGTAGGACTACAGGTGTGAGACACCATGTCTGGCTATCTGGCTGTTTATTTCCTGAGTAGCTGGGACTACAGGTGTGAGACACCATGCCTGGCTATCTGGCTACATATTTCCTGAGTGTCTGTGACTACAGGTGTGAGACACCATGCCTGGCTATCTGGCTGTTCATTTCCTGAGTAGCTGGGACTACAGGTGTAAGACACCATACCTGGCTATCTGGCTATTTATTTCCTGAGTAGCTAGGACTACAGGTGTGAGACACCATTCCTGGCTATCTGGCTGTTTATTTCATGAGTATCTGGCACTACAAGTGTGAGACACCATACCCAGCTATCTGGCTATTTATTTCCTGAGTAGCTGAGACTACAGGTGTGAGACAGCATGCCTGGCTATCGGCTATTTATATCCTAAGTAGCTGGGACTACAGTTGTGAGACAGTATACCTTGCTCTCTGATATTTATTTTCTGAGTAGCTGGCACTGCATGTGTGAGACACCATGCCTGGATATCGGGCTATTTATTTCCTGAGTAGCTGGGATTACAGATGTGAGACACCATGCCTGTCTATCTGCCATTTATTTCATCAGTAGCTGAGACTACAGGTGTGAGACACCATACCTGGCTATCTGGCTGTTTATTTCCTGAATAGCTGGTACTACAGGTGTGAGACAGCATGCCTGGCTCTCTGCTATTTATTTCCTGAGTAACTGAGACTCCAGGTGTGAGACACCATGCCGGGTTATCTGGCTATTTATTTCCTGAATAACTGAGACTCCAGGTGTGAGACACCATGCCGGGTTATCTGGCTATTTATTTCCTAAGTAGCTTGAACAACAGGTGTGAGACAGCATGCCTGGCTATCTGGCTATTTATTTCCTGATTACCTCAGACTCCATGTGTGAGACATCATGCCTGGCTATCTGGGTATTTATTTCCTGAGTACCTGGGACGACAGGTGTGAGACACCATGCCTGGCTATCTGGCTATTTATTTCCGGAGTAGCTGGGACTACAGGTTTGAGACACCATGCCTGGCTATCTGGCTGCCTATTTCCTGAGTAGCTGGGACTACAGTTGTGAGACACCATGCCTGGCTATCTGCTATTTATTTCCTGAGTAGCTGGGACTACAGGTGTGAGACACCATGCCTGGCTATCTGGCTACATATTTCCTGAGTAGCTGGGACTACAGGTGTGAGACACCATGCCTGGCTATGTGGCTGTTCATTTCCTGAGTAGCTGGGACTACAGGTGAGAGACACCATGCGTGGCTATCTGGTTATTTATTTCCTGAGTAGGTAGGACTACAGGTGTGACACACCATGTCTGGCTATCTGGCTGTTTATTTCCTGCGTAGCTGGGAATACATGTGTGAGACACCATGCCTGGCTATCTGGCTATTTATTTCCTGATTAGCTGGGACTACAGCTGTGAGACACCATGCCTGGCTCTCTGCTATATATTTCCTGATTAGGTTGGACTACAGATGTGAGACTTCATGCCTGGCTATCTGCTATTTATTTCCTGAGTAGCTGGGACTACAGGTGTGAGACACCATGCCTGGCTCTCTCTCTATTTATTTCCTGAGCAGCTGGGACTACAGATCTGAGACACCATGCCTGGTTTTCTGGCGTTTTATTTCCTGATTAGCTGGGACTACAGGTGTGGGACACCATGCCTGGCTATCGGCTATTTATTTCCTGAGTAGCTGGGTCTACAGGTGTGAGACACCATACCTGGCTATCTGGCTATTTATTTCCTGAGTAGCTAGGACTACAGGTGTGAGACACCTTTCCTGGCTATCTGGCCATTTATTTCATGAGTATCTGGGACTACAGGTGTGAGACACCATACCCAGCTATCTGGCTATTTATTTCCTGAGTAGCTGAGACTACAGGTGTGAGACAGCATGCCTGAATATCTGCTATTTATTTCCTGAGTACCTGGGACTATAGGTGTGAGGCACCATGCCTGACTATCTTTCTATTTCCTCAATAGCTGGGACTACAGGTGTGAGACAGTATACCTTGTTCTCTGCTATTTATTTTCTGAGTAGCTGGCACTGCATGTGTGAGACACCATGCCTGGATATCGCGCTATTTATTTCCTGAGTAGCTGGGACTACAGGTTTGAGACACCATGCCTGGCTATCTGGCTATTTATTTCCTGAGTACCTGGGACGACAGGTGTGAGACAACATGCCTGGCTATCTGGCTATTTATTTCTGGAGTAGCTGGGACTACAGGTGTGAGACACCATGCCTGGCTAATAGCTATTTATTTCCTGAGTACCGGGGAATAGAGGTGTGAGACAGCATGCCTGGCTATCTGCTATATTTTTCCTGAGTAGCGGGGACTACAGATGTGAGACACCATGCCTGGCTATCTGCTATTTATTTCTTGAGTACCTGAGACTACAGGTGTGAGACACCATGCCTGGCTATCTGGCTTTTTATTTCCTGAATAGCTGGGACTACATGTGTGAGACACCATGCCTGGCTATCTGGGTATTTATTTCCTGAGTAGCTGGGACTACAGGCGTGAGACACCATGTGTGGCTATTTGGCTATTTATTTGCAGAGTAACTGGGGCTACAGGTGTGAGACACCATGCCTGGCTATCTGGCTATTTATTTCCTGAGAATCTGGGACTACAGGTGTGAGGCACCATGCCTGGCTATTTGTCTATTTATGTCCTGAGTACCTGGGACTACAGGTGTGAGACACCATGCCTGGCTATCAGCTATTTATTTCCTGAGTAGCTGGGACTACAGGTGTGAAACACCATGCCTGGCTATCTGCTATTTATTTGCTGAGTAGCAGGGACTACAGGCGTGAGACGGCATGCCTGGCTATCTGCTATATTTTTCCTGAGTACCTGGGACTACAGGTGTGAGACACCATGACTGGCAATCTGCTATTTATTTCCTGAGTAGCTGCGACTACAGTTGTGAGACACTATGCCTGGCTATCTGGCCATTTATTTCCTTAGTAGCTGGGACTTCATGTGTGAGACAACATGCCTGGCTATCTGGCTATTTATTTCCTGAGTTGCTGGGACTACAGGCGTGAGACACCATGCGTGGCTATCTGGCTATTTATTTCCTGAGTAGCTGGGATTACAGGTGTGAGACACCATGCCTGGCTATCTGCTATTTATTTCCTGAGTACCTGGGACTACAGGTGTGAGACACCATGCGTGGCTATCTGGCTATTTATTTCGCTGGTCTCCTCATGGCCCGCTCCCCGCACCATTTGCCCCTGGACAGCCCCGCCGGGATCGGCTCGCCGTGCCTGGTCTCCTCCTGTTCCCCCCTCCCCGCACCGATTGCCCCTGAAATCCCCCCCGCCGGGAAGGGCTTGCCGTCCCTGGTCTCCTCCTGCCCCTCCCGCAGCCTTTGACCCTGGGCTGCGCCGCACGGACCGCCTCTCCAGGCCTGTTCTCCTCCTGACCCCCGCCGCACCGATTGCCCCTGGACTCTCCCGCGGGAACCCGCTCGCCCTCCCTTGTTTCCTGCTGCCCCCCCGGCACCGTTTGCCCCTGGACTCCCCCGCCGGGACCGGCTCCCTGTCCCTGGTCTCCTCCTGCCCCCACCCCGCACCTTTTGCCCCGAGACTCCCACGCCGGGAACGGCTCGCCTTCCTGGTCTCCTCCTGCCCCCCAAGCACGGTTTGCCCCTGGACTCCCCCGCCGGGACCGGTTCGCCGTCCCTGGACTCCTCCTGCACCCCCCCGCGCCGTTTGCCCCTGGACTCCCGGCCTCGCGGTCCCTGTTCTCCTCCTGCCTCCCCTCGCACCGTTTGCCCTGGATTCCCCCGTGGGGACAGGCTCGACGTCTCTGGTCTCCTGCTGCCACCCCAGCACCTTTTGGTCCTGGACTCCCCCGTGGGGATCCACTAGGGTTCCCTGGTCTCCTCCTGCCACCCCCGCACCGTTTGCCCCTGGACTCCCCCGCCGAGACCGCCTCGCTGTCCCTGGTCTCCTCCTGCCCCCCCCCCCACCCCACGCACCGTTTGCCCCTGGACTCCCCTGCCGGGACCGGCTCCCTGTCCCTGGTCTCCTCCTTGCCCCACCCCCCCCCCACCGCACCATTTGACCCTGGATTCCCCCGCTGGAACCGGTTCACCGTCCCTGGTCTCCTACTGCCACTCCGGCACCTTTTGCCCCTGGACTCCCCCGTGGGGATTCGCTAGGGTTCCCTGGTCTCCTCCTGCCACTCCCGCACCGTTTTCCCCTGGACTCCTCCGCCGGGACCGGTTCACCGTCCCTGGTCTCCTCCTGCCAAGCACGCACCATTTGCCCCTGGACTCCCGGGCAGGAGCTGGCTCGCAGTCCCTGGTCTTCTCCTGCACCCCCCGGACCGTTTGCCCCTGGACTCCCCCGCCCGGACCGGCTCCCTGTCGCTGGTCTCCTCCTGACCCGCCCCCCCGCACCATTTGCCCCTGGACACCCCCGCCGGGACCGGCTCGCCGTGCCTGGTCTCCTCCTGCTCCCCACCGCACCGATTGCCCCTGAAATCCCCCCCGCCGGGAACGGCTTGCCGTCCCTGGTCTCCTCCTGCCCCTCCCGCAGCCTTTGACCCTGAGCTGCGCCGCCCGGACCGCCTCGCCAGGCCTGTTCTCCTCCTGACCGCCGACGCACCGTTTGCCCCTGGACTCCCCCGCCGTGAACGGCTCGCGGACCCTGGTCTCCTCCTGCCCTCCCACGCACCGATTGCCCCTGGACTCTCCCGCGGGAACCCGCTCGCCCTCCCTTGTTTCCTGCTGCCCCCACCGCACCGTTTGCCCCTGGACTTCCCCGCCGGGACCGGCTCCCTGTCCCTGGTCTCCTCCTGCCCCCATCCCGCACCTATTGCCCCGGGACTCCCCCGCCGGGACCGGCTCGCCGTCCCTGGTCTCCTCCTGCCCACCCCCGCACCGTTTCCCCCTGGACTCCATCCCAGGAGGACCCTCCCGGACCCTGTCCCGCACGCCATGCTGGTCCACTGTCTCACGCCCGTCCCAAGAGGACCGCCCCCAGCTTTGCCCACATTTTGGACCACTGCCTCACCCCATCCCAGGAGAACCCTCCCCGGCCCTGTCCCCCATCCCACGCTGGAACACTCTCTCACCCATGATGGACCACTGTCTCACCCCATCCCAGGAGGACTCTCCCAAGCTCTGCCCCCATGATGGACCACTGTCTCACCCCATCCCAGGAAGACCCTCCCCGACCCTGTCCTGCACCCCACGCTGGTCCACTGTCTCACCTCTGTCCCAGGAGGACCCTCCCCAGCTCTGCCCGCATGATGAACCAGTGTCTCACCCCATCCCAGGAGGACCCTCCCTGGCCCCGGCCTCCCCACCCTGGTCAACTGTCTCACCCCGTCCCAATAGGACCCTCGCCAGCCTTGCCCCCCCACACTGGACCACTGTCTCACCCCATCCCAGGAGGACCCTCCCGGACCCTGTCCCGCACCCCATGCTGGTCCACTGTCTCACCCCATCCCAGGAGGACCCTCCCAAGCTCTGCCCCCATGAAGGACCACTGTCTCACCCCATCCCAGGAAGACCCTCCCCGACCCTGTCCCGCACCCGACACTGGTCCACTGTCTCACCTCTGTCCAAGGAGGATGCTCCCCTGCTCTGACTGCATGATGAAACAGTGTCTCACCCCATACCAGGAGGACCCTCCCTGGCCCCGGCCTCCCCACCCTGGTCAACTGTCTCACCCCGTCCCAATAGGACCCTCCCCAGCCCTGCCCCCCTCACACTGGTCCAGTCGCACCCCATCCCAGGAGGACCCTCCCCGACCCTGTCCCGCACTCCATACTGGTCCACTGTCTCACCCCATCCCAGGAGGACCCTCCCCGACCCTGTCCCTCACCCCATGCTGGTCCACTGTCTCACCCCATCCCTGGAGGACCCTCCCCGACCCTGTCCCGCACCCCATGCTGGTCCACTGTCTCACCCCATCCCAGGAGGACCCTCCCCGACCCTGTCCCGCACCCCATGCTGGTCCACTGTCTCACCCCATCCCTGGAGGACCCTCCCCGACCCTGTCCCGCACCCCATGCTGGTCCACTGTCTCACCCCATCCCTGGAGGACCCTCCCTGACCCTGTCCCGCACCCCATGCTGGTCCACTGTCTCACCCCATCCCAGGAGGACCCTCCCTGACCCTGTCCCGCACCCCATGCTGGTCCACTGTCTCACCCCATCCCAGGAGGACCCTCCCTGGCCCCGGCCCCCCACCCTGGTCAACTGTTTCACCGAATCCCAGCAGGACCCTCCCTGGCCCTGGCCCCCCACCCTGGACCACTGTCTCACCCCATCCCAGGGGGACTCTCCCCGACCCTGTCCCCCACCCCACGCTGGTACACAGTCTGACCCCGTCCCAGCAGGACCTTCCCTGGCCCTGCCCCCCTACGCTGGACCACTGTCTCACCCCATCCCAGGAGGACCCTCGCCGACCCTGTACCGCACACTGTGCTCATCCACTGTCTCACCCCTGTCCCAGGAGGACCCACCCAAGCTCTGCCCCCATGAAGGACCACTGTCTCACCCCATCCCAGAAGGACCCTCCCCGGTCCTGTCCCCCGCCCCACGCTGGTCCACTGTCTCACCTCTGTCCCAGGAGGACCCTCCCCAGCTCTGCTCGCATGATGAACCACTGTCTCACCCCATCCCAGGAGGACCCTCCCTGGCCCCGGCCTCCCCACCCTGGTCAACTGTCTCACCCCGTCCCAACAGGACCCTCCCCGGCCCTGTCCCCCACCCCATGCTGGACCACTGTCTCACCCCATCCCAGGAGGACCCTCCCCAGCCCTGTCCTCCACCCCACGCTGGACCACTGTCTCACCCCATCCCAGGAGGACCCTTCCCGTCCCTGTCCCCACCACACTGGCCCACTGTCTCACCCCGTCGCAGCAGGACCCTTCCCGGCCCTACCCACTACGCTGGACCACTGTCTCACCCCATCCCAGGAGGACCCTCCCCGACCCTGTCCCCCACCCCACGCTGGAGCACTGTCTCACCCCATCCCAGGAGGAACCTCCCTGGCCCTTTCCCCACCCCACGCTGGACCACTGTCTCATCGCATCCCAGGAGGAACCTCCCTGGCCCCGGCCCTCCCACCCTGGTCCACTGTCTCACCCTGTCCCAGCAGGACCCTCCCCTGCCCTGCCCCTCTACGCTGGACCACTGTCTCACCTCATCCCAGTAGGACCCTCCCCGACCCTGTCCCGCACCCCATGCTGGTCCACTGTCTCAGCTCTGTCCCAGGAGGACCCTCCCCAGCTCTGCCCCCATGATGGACCACTGTCTCACCCCATCCCAGGAGGACCCTCCCCGACCCTGTCCCGCACCCCACGCTGGTCCACTGTCTCAGCTCTGTCCCAGGAGGACCCTCCCCAGCTCTGCCCCCATGATGGACCACTGTCTCACCCCATCCCAGGACGACCCTCCCTGGCCCCGGCCCCCCAACCCTGGTCCACTGTCTCATCCCGTCCCAGTAGGACCGTCCCCGGCCCTGCCCCGCCACGCTGGATCACTGTCTCACCCCATCCCAGGAGGACCCTCCCCGACCCTGTCCCGCACCCCATGCTGGTCCACTCTCTCACCCCTGTCCCAGGAGGACCCTCCGCAGCTGTGCCCCCATGATGGACCACTGTCTCACCCCATCCAAGGAGGACCCTCCCCGGCCCTGTCCCCCACCCCACGCTGGACCACTGTCTCACCGCATCCCAGGACGACCCTCCCCGGCCCTGTCCCCCCCACCCTGGTCCACTGTCTCACCCCGTCCCAGCAGGACTCTCCCCGGCCCTGCCCCCCCCACGCTGGACCACTGTCTCACCCCATCCCAGGAGGACCCTCCCCGGCCCTGCCCCTCCACCGTGTGGACCCTGTGCTCACCCAGGTCTCATTTCACAGCCCCTTGAGCTGGGCCAAAGCAGCAGCCTGTGTTGAGGAGGATTTGGTGGCTGATGTCCCCCACTCTAAGTTGCCAGATGAAATGCAGGAGGACCAATTAAATTAGAACGTCAGAGAAAGACAGTGGTTTTCAGCATGAGTTCGTCCCAAAGAGTGCCGGAAACCAAAAAGGTATCCGTCGCTGGCGGGGGCTGAGGAGAACGGACGGAGAGTTACTGCCTGACAGCTCCAGGTTTCTCTTTGGGGCAACGAAAAGGTTCAGAAACAGTGGCGGCCGCGAGGGAGCAACAGTGCGATTGGGAGTGAGGCCGCTCCAGGCACATTCAGTATGGATGCAATGGCATGTTTGACGCTGCATGTATTTTATGACTCTTGTAGTTTGTTTGAGACGGCGTCTCGCTCCGTCGCCCAGGCTGGGGTGCGGTGGCGTGATCTCGGCTCACAGCCACCTCCGCCTCCCGGGTTCAAGCAATTCTTGTGCCTCAGCCTCCTGAGTAGCTGGGATTACAGGCATCTGCCACCACGCCTGGTTAATTTTTGTATTTTTAGTAGAGACGGGGTTTCACCGTGTTCAGGCTGGTCTCGATCTCCTGACCTTGTGATCCTCCCACCTCAGCCTCCCAAAGTGCTGGGATGATAGGCATGAGCCACGTCACCTGGCCAGTTTTACAACTCTTAAAAACGATCACTAAAACCTCCGAATCTTACACTTTAAATGGGTGAGTCATATACGCGCATTGTACATATCTCAATAAAACTGCTGTTAAAGCCAATCAGGGCCCTTCCCTGGGACTTTGGAACCAGGTTGAGGAAGAAAGTTCACTTCTCTCCAGCAGGCGGCGCTCTGGGGCACAGCTCCCCATTTCACACCGCCGGGGAGCGGGAGTGGCTGTGCCGGGAAAGACGCGGACGGGGAGACAGAGCCAGGCCGCAGTGAAAGCTGTGATGAGTCCCAACCACAGGCCGGGTTTTTTTTTTTTTTTTTTTAATGAGAAAAAAAAAAAAGGAGAGAAAAATGAAAACAGACTGCTTGCTCCTACAGTCAGTCCATGAACAGCCTAGAGCCAGGGTAGCCTTGACCTTGGTAGCTCGTAAAGCATAACAGGACGTCAGGATGTGCACTTACCATGGGGCAAGAATCTAAGACGCAATACTGCTCACCATTCAGAGTCTTCCTAAACTGATCTCTCTCAGGACATCTTAAATGGTGACTGATGGGGCCTCCAGGGGCCTGAGTTTTGGTGGGCTATGGGCAGCTGTGCACTAGAAGCCTCCCACGACCTCCCTGACAGTCACAGAGTTAAATGAACACCCCTCATTTTGGATCCAGCTGCTCGCTGCAAGTGGGTTTTAGCTTCTCGGGCTTACCTTAAATCTGCTTCCGTCATCTTGAATGAAGTAGTAATCCACCGCACTGACTAAGCGTTTATCTTCATCTAAAATCTCGGTCTACGAGAGAATTGACCAACATAGGCACAATCGTCCTCTACACAGTGTCAGGACCCTTTTCCTCCGACCTTTTGGGAAACTGAGCACTTCAGAAACAAATCCCCTCATCTAGGTCTTTATTCCACCCCTACATTAACACTACCACCTTATTCAAAAGAACCACATCGTAAGAGCCTCCAAATGGGGATTTCTTGGAATTTCTCCCTCATAATCCTTGAAAGCTTTATTATGATGGCTAAAAGCAAGGGCCATCACCTCCGGCTTCTCACACTGACTTCTTTGTGGCCCTCAATGATGTTAAAGAGGAAAGGAGGAGAGCTGGGAGCCATCACATCTCCCTACTGATTCACCAGACAAGTCCCCCCATGGGTCCCACTTTGGACAAGGACCATGCTATGACAAGAAGGAATACAGCCACACCCCTGGGAGGGAGAAGGACCAAGGGAAAGCGCCAGTGCTTACGGGATGCATGTTAATGAGCCAGCCTGTCTTCTCACCAGGCTCCTTCAGCCGTTCAAAACCAAACCGCAAATCCATCTTATCCGTCCACTGACTCCGTTCCAGGCGCTTGAGTGCAGAGACTGAGGAAGTGGGGCCATCATCCCTGAGTGAAAGAAAGGAACCCAGTGGTTACAGTTTGAAATGCCACCTACTTCTCTCTCTTTTCTTTTTTTTGAGACAGAGTCTCACTCTGTCCCCCAGGCTGGAGTGCAGCGGCACGGTCTTGGCTTGCCGCAACCTCCGCCTACCAGGTTCAAGAGCTTCTCCTGCCTTGGCCTCCCAAGTAGCTGGGATTACAGGTGCCCGCACCACACCTGACTAATTTTTGTATTTTTTAGTGGAGATGGGGTTTCACCATGTTGGCCAGGCTGGTCTTGAACTCCTGACCTCAGGTGATCTGCCCACATTGGAATTCCAAAGTGCTAGGATTACAGGGGGTAAGCTACCATGCCTGGCCAATCCCACCTACTTCTGCAACACTGAACCCACCTAGTGTGTTTCAGATATGTATTCCTGAAAAACCCCAAGTCTGGCAAAAAGGCACATTAAAATGAAAGGACTCATGGGAAAAATACAATTAGGGCAGGCCCTTCAAAACCTGTTCAACTTTATAACCAGAATACTAACATAAACAGTAATCACGATTATGTATATTTATATATTATTAATATACGTTGGATTCAGTGGACTAGAAAACTGTTCACTGGGACCATATTTCCTCCCAAAACTGTTTTTTCTGAGCCGTGTATCTGACTTTTAAACCAGCAACAGTAAAACATCGGAAAAATGGGGATAACAGACAGACAGAGAGCAGTTCACGGGTTACTATATCCATCGTCCCAGTACTCCACATACACTCTCATTCAGTTTTCATGACAACCCCTACGAGGGAGGCCACTGGTGTCCCCATTTCACAGAAAAAATGCAGGCACATCTACCACCCACCGCCTCCTGGGGCTGTTTTAAAGACGAGAGGAGTTAACCCACGTAAAGCACGCAAGTTAAAAGCCGGCACTCAATATCCCCTGCCTGGAGGCTGTCACCGAGCTCGGGGCAGGGCAGTGGAGTGCAGTAGGTGGGGGCACGTCCTGCACCCCGAACCAGAGCAGCCAGTGCGCGTCCCTGAGCTCCACGTTCCGG
The DNA here is from genome assembly GCF_030222135.1 of Aotus nancymaae. Classification (NCBI taxonomy): domain Eukaryota; kingdom Metazoa; phylum Chordata; class Mammalia; order Primates; family Aotidae; genus Aotus; species Aotus nancymaae. Next base: position 26,699 of record NW_026988560.1, on the reverse strand, counting down.
CACACACTGTAGATACTAAGGACACCTACCTCTCCGGGGCTTGCCTGAGGACCAAACGGGGCTAAGGATAGGCAGTGATTAGCACGACAGCCGTCAGGGATCCTCACCACTCGGTTTCTCCTCCGTGAAGAATTTTGTTCAGCTAAGTGTCCGTAAAAGCCTTCGCATTCTTACACGTTTTCTGCTTATGGCAGAAGGCCAGGCCTCCGTCATGTTTACCGTTTGCTCTGGCCACCGAGCAGCCGCGTCTTACCGTTTTTCTATTTTTTTTTTTAAGACGGTCTGGCTCCCTCGCTCAGGCTGGAGGGCTGTGGCGCGATCCCAGCTCACAGCAGCCTCGACCTGCGGGGCTCAGGTGAACCTCCGGCCTCGGCCTCCGAGAATTAATAGCCATGACTTCACGCGCACGCCACCAGCCTCGCTAATTTTTCTTCTTTTTAGAAGAGAAGGGCTGGGCGCGGTGGCTCACGCCTGTAATCCAGCACTTTGGGAGGCCGAGGCGGGCGGATCACCTGAGGTCAGGCGTTCGAGACCGGCCTGGACAACATGGCGAAACCCCGTTTCTACTAAAACTACAAAATTCAGCCGGCATGATGGCGCGCGCCTGTCACCCCAGCTACTCGGGAGGCTGAGGCAAGAGAATCGCTTGAACCCGGGAGCGGAGGCTGCAGGGAGCCGAGATCGCGCCTCTGCGCTCCAGCCTGGGCGACAGGGCTGCACTGTGTCCCCCCACCAATAATAATAATAAACACTAGGCTGGGTGAGGGGGCAGGACTCCGTCTCCAAAAAAATAAAGTAATCAAACAGAGGAGAAAGGGTGTCGCCGGGACAGGATCCTAGGCTCCAGCGATCCGCCCGCCGCGGCCTCCCCCAGCGCTGCGCCTCCAGGCGGGGTCCCGGCCCCCACCCGCCGCGCGTCCGCCCCGCAGGGCCTGGCCCCGCTCCCGCAGCTCGCACCGCCCCCGCCGCGCGGCAGGCCCCAAACGCAGCTGCGCGCCAGGCGAGGCCCGAAACGCCTCAGGAAGAGCCGAGCAGGGGAAGACCGCGCGGCCCGCCTCGTTCCCCCGCGGAGAAGCTACTTCCGCGGAGCCTCCGCCCCGCCCCAGGTCCCTCCGCCGGCGGTCCGGGCGCGCCGCTCCACCCCGGTCAGGCGCGGCGAGAGGGGGCGGCTGCGGGACCCCGGCCTCCCCCTCGCCTCGGCGGCGCCACCCGCGCCCGGCTCCACCGCACCCTCGGCAGGGCCGGCCCGAGGGCCTCAGGAGAGCGCCCCTCACCTGCCGGCCTCGCCGTCCGCGCCCGGGTCCGCGCGTCGCCGCCCTCCGCTCCTGGAGCCGCCGGCGATCGACCTCTGCTTCGCAGGAGGAATTTGGCGCGCTCCCATCAGTCTCGCGAGAGCCGAAAGTGCCGCCGTCAATCAAGAGGCGCGCGCCGTCAATCAAGAGGCGCGCGCCGTCAATCAAGAGGCGCGCGCCGTCAATCAAGAGGCGCGCGCCGTCAATCAAGAGGCGCGCGCCGTCAATCAAGAGGCGCGCGCCGTCAATCAAGAGGCGCGCGCCGTCAATCAAGAGGCGCGCGCCGTCAATCAAGAGGCGCGCGCCGTCAATCAAGAGGCGCGCCCCGCCCCTCGCCCGCCCCCTGCAGCGCTCCAATGGGAGCCGGCGCCCGGCGGGGGAGGTGGCCGGCAGGGACCGGGGAAAAGTGTGCGGAGGCGTGCGGGACGCACCGTGGTGTCGGGACCGGGCGGTGCTGCGGGCCGTGGTGGGGCCGGAAATGTCAGGCCGCCCCGCGCCCCGCCCCCCGCCCGCCCGAGGTACGGCGCGGCGCTGGGGAGGCGATGGCGCCGGCGGCGTCCAGGCTGCGGGCCGAAGCCGGGCTTGGGGCGCTCCCGCGGCGGGCGCTCGTCCGGTACCTGCTCCTCCTGCGGCTCTACCCGGTGCTCACCAAGGCGGCCACCAGGTGAGCGGGGCGCGGCCTGCGCGGGAATCCGACGCCGCCCCGGGCGCAGGTGGCTGCAGCGGCGCGGGGCCTGGACGGGGGCGCGCCGGGGTCTGAACCCGCCGCAGCGGGCGCCCTCCGACCTGGCTCTGAACTTCCCGCGGCGTCGCCCGCGACCGCATTCAGCGACTGTGAGGCGCCTCGCCGATCCAGCCCTCCCAGCGCGGGGAGGGCCCGCCGGGACCCCGGGGCTCGGCGCTCAGTTCACCGGAGGACCTGAGAGGGGCCCCGCGCGCCCGGGGATGACGCGGCCAGGGGCGCGGGTGTGCGGGGTGCGAGGTGCAGACGCGGCCGGGGGCGCGGGTGTGCGAGGCGCGAGGTGGAGACGCGGGTGTGCGGGGCGCGGGTGGAGACGCGGCCGGGGGCGCGGGTGTGCGGGGCGCGAGGTGGAGACGCGGCCGGGGGCGCGGGTGTGCGGGGCGCGAGGTGGAGACGCGGGTGTGCGGGGCGTGGGTGGAGACGCGGGTGTGCGGGGCGCGGGTGGAGACGCGGGTGTGCGGGGCGCGGGTGTGCAGGGCGCAGGTGGAGACGCGGCGGGGGGCGCGGGTCTGCGGGGCGCGAGATGGAGACGCGGGTGTGCGGGGCGCGGGTGTGCCGGGCCGGGTGGAGACGTGGCCAGGGGAGGTGTTTTTTGAGAAGGTGACATTGAACAGGCTGTGTAAAGAAGCCGAGCATAGGCTCTCCTGGCACAGGGAACAGCTGGGCAAAGGTCCTGTTAGATTTTGGAGGGAGGGGCGTAGACTGGACTCAGTCCCGAGGGAGGGGAGAGCGTGTGGAGAACGTGAACCCTGAGTAAGGGGCAGGAGGTGTGAAGGGAATCGCCAGGGATCCACGTGTCTAGGTCAGTGCTAGGAATTTTGGATTTTAACGTCCAGAAAGCTTCTCCGAAGGCAAATACAAACCAAGCCCTGGAGGGAGCTACTGGGCCTGTTCCACCTTTTTGTGGACATTTTTATTGTGGTAATTGTAGATTCACAAGCAGTTACAAGACTAATCTGGAGAGATCCCTTGTACGGCGTCCCAGGTTCCCCCATTGGTCACATTCTGTGAAACTAGTGCAGGATCACAGCCAGGGCGTTGGCGGGGACATGGTCCACAGATCGTATGCAGATTTCTCCATTCTTCTTGTAGTTGTATCTGCTCTGTGCAGTTTTACCACATCTGTAGGTTCGTGTGTTGACTACCACAGTCAAAATACAGAACAGTGTCACGATAGGGCTGTCCTGTTGCCCTTTCATAACCACACAGTTTCCCTACTCCCAAACTTCAAAATTATGGTACAACGTCACAGCCAGGACGTTGACACTGATACAGTCCACCAACCGCTTGTCCTTGCCTGTGTGTGTGAGTCCACCGTCTCCACCTTTTGATACAGGAACTAAACATTACAGCCGCTTTAACAAGGATGCCTGCCCGCCCATCTGCTGCATGGCCTCAGAGCGGCCCTGCTCATTCTCCTGTGGGAAAGGGACACCCTCCTGCTGGTCACTCCTGTTTTCTGATGACCTCCCTCTCCACAGTGGCATTTTGTCAGCCCTTGGGAACTTTCTGGCCCAGATGATTGAGAAGAAGCGGAAAAAAGAAAACTCTCGAAGTCTCGATGTCAGCGGGCCTCTGAGATATGCTGTTTATGGGTGAGTGCTGTACAAGGGTCGGTTTATCCTGTAGCCGCTCCGTTTTTGGGCACCAAAACCGAGTGGTTGGACCACTCTGATTTGGAAATACAACTTTTTTTTAAACATTGCAGTAATTATCATGGGGAAAAGTTCAAACAGTTCATACAGTTTGTGTACACACACACGTGGTTTTCTTCTTGTTTTGGAGACAGAGTCTCACTCTATCACTCAGGCGCACAGCAACCTCTGCCTCTCGGGTTCAAGTGATTCTCCTGCCTCAGCCTCCTGAATAGCTGGGATTACAGGCACGTGCCACCAGACCCAGCTAATTTTTGTACTTTTAGTAGAAATGGGGTTATACCATGTTGGCCAGGCTGGTCTCGAGCTCCTGACCTCAAGTGATCCACCCGCCTCAGCCTCCCATATGTGGTTTTATCATGTTTCTTTTTAATTCCATGGATAGGGGTGGTTGTCTTAATTGAGCTGAGGGGCAGACCTGAGTGCAAGTAACTCATCCAAACCTAAAATCAGACTTCAGGATTCAAAAAACCCTGGGAGCATCCTAGACCGGGCTCATGGAAGAGGAAAACTGACTCAATGTGACCAGTTAGTTTCTGTTGTTATTTTCATAGTGTAAATATCCAGAAAAGAAATGCTTAGGTATCCTGAAAAGTGTCATTTCTGAACCACTGTCTGAATTGCAAAAGCACAAAAAAAGAAGAAAAAAATAAAAAAAAATTAATTAAAAATAAAATAAAATAAAAAAAACAAAAAAGAGATTTAAAAAAACTAGAAAAAAAAAATGAATTGCAAAAGCACAGTGACTCAAGAGTTTACCTTCATCCACCCTGAGATCTTGGCCAGCAATAGTGTCATAGATGGATTATTTGAAGTATTTTGCAACTAGAGTGATTTTTTTTTTTCTTGAGACAGAATCTCTCTCTGTTGCCCAGGTTGGAGTGCAGTGGCGCGATCTCGGCTCACTGCAACCTCTGCCTTCTCAGCCTCAGCCTCCCTAGTAGCTGGGAGTACAGGCGCACACCACCATGTCCGGCTAATTGTTGTATTTTTAGTAGATTCGGGTTTTCACCATGTTGGCCAGGCTGGTCTCGATCTCTTGACCTCGTGATCCACCTGCCTCGGCCTCCCAAAGTGCTGGGATTACAGGCGTGAGCCACTGCGCCCGGCCTGCTGATTGTTTCTTTTGCTGTGCAGAAGCTTCTTTGTTTAATGAGTCCCGTTTGTCTATGTTCGGTTTCGCTGCGTTTGCTTTTGAGGAGTTGGTCACAAATTCTTTTTCTCGGCCGACGTCTAGAGGAGTTGCTCCTAGGATCTTTATGGTTTCAGGTCTTGGGTTCAGGTCTTTAATGCACCAGCTCACATTTAGAATCAACTTACTGGGGTCCTTTTTTTTTTTTATAACTCCTAACAAGTTTTGATCAGAAAGACATCAACTTTGGCAGTTATTTGGGAAGAACTGACAGCGTAGCTCTGATAGCAGTTCTGGTGCCCAGGGCCAGCCTTGGGAATCACCTCCTCTGGTCATCCGCAAGGAATGATGGGCTGGGACATCACTGCCAGCGTGAGCAGGCTGCTGCCTGGCATCTCACGGATTCTTTTCCATCTCACTGGTTGGCTCCTGAAAGCTGCAACGCTGAGTACACGCACGTGCTGTCTGCATATAAACAGAACGAAGTCAAATAGCAGTTCAAATATCATCGTGTTAGGGTTTCGGTGCCTGGAATTCAGTTCTGATGGGCAGTGAGATTGTTCACCACCTACCTTTCCTCCTTTGCAGTGGAAAGACGCCTCAGCCTTCGCCACCAAGATGGGGGGGGGAGGCTTCTGGCCAGCCCTGAAGATGAACTGGAGGGTGTGGACGCCAGTGCAGTTCATCAACATCAACTACGTCCCTCTGCAGGTGAGGGCCACGGGGCTCAGCTCCTGCCAAACATTACTTTCTCTCAGCCCTCCCTCCCTCCTTCCTTCCTTCCTCCCTCCTTCCCTCCCTCCCTTCCCCTTCCCTTCCCTCTTTCCTTTTTCTTTCTCTCTCTTTCTCTCCCTTCCTCTCTCCCTCCCTTTCTTTTTCTTTCTCTCTTTCTTTCTTTTCTTCTGTAGTTTTCCTCCAGACTTGCTTTCACCTGTGTCTATACTCCTCAAATGCCCTTGGGCTTTGCCCATGACCCTGAAACATTGATAGTTCTGGATTCAGGAAGCAACACACAAGGGTGTCCCAAGTGGTCGTCTTTGCCTCTTCCGTTCATTCAGCAAATTCTCATTAAAAGCCCCCATGGCAGGGCTGCCCTTGGCTTTTCTAGCCTTTAAACATTCCCAGTCCCAGGAGTGTACAGTCAGGCAACGTGAATCTATGCTCCTGGGTTGCAGTCCTCAAACTTGGCCCAAATAAACTCTAGTTATCCTTGGGGGGGAAATGAAAGGGCCGTGTGCAGTGGTTCACACCTGTAATCCCATCACTATGGAAGGCCAAGGCGGGCAGATCACGAGGTCAAGAGATCGAGACCCTGGCTAACACAGTGAAACCCCATCTCTACTAAAAATACAGAAAGTTAGCTGGGTGTGGTGGTGGGTGCCTGTAATTCCAGCTACTTAGGGGGCTGAGGCAGGAGAATCACTTGAACCCAGGAGGTGGAGGTTGCAGTGAGCCGAGATTGAGCCACTGCACTCCAGCCTGGGCAACAGAGCAAGACTCTGTCTCAGAAAAAAAAAATACAAAAATTAGCTGGGTGGGTGTACACTTGTAGTCCCAGCTACTCAGGTGGCTGAGGCACAAGAATCACTTGAACGCAGGAGATGGAGGTTGCAGTGAACCGAGATCGCACCACTGCACTCCAGCCTGGACAACAGAGTAAGAACCTGTCTCAAAAAAATAAATAAGATGTTAGAAAGAAACAAAACATTCCTGGTCCTTGGGCTCATGAATTATAGCTGAGGCCGAAGGCAGGCGCTGTGTAGTCATGGGTCCTTGGAAGGGCTGCCTCACAGCAGCCGTGGCAGCCACATCCGGGTGAGGGATGAGCCTGTCCAGGTACGGAGTGAAGGCCTTCTGGGGAAACAGCCTTTCTGCTCTCCTGTGCATGAAGGATCTGCTGTGGGGGCTGAGTCAAAGGTGTCGGAACAGGGCTTGGCTCTGGGCTGGTGGAGCGAAGGCCAGAGCCCCAGGCTCTGCCACTGGGATCAGCTGTCTTTATGCAAAACCGGGGTCCCCAGGACCACTCCCATGCTGAGAGGATGGGGCTCAGCACCCCCTGCAGCGTGGCAGGACACCCCCAGGTGCTGCAGGAGGAGGCCTCGCAGAGCCTGCAGGAGCCACATGCTTCCCTCCCCTACAAGGCGTGCAACCCATCAGGGTGGGTGAGCATAGCATCTGCCTGCTGCACCAAAGCTTCAGACCCCCAGGAGAGCAGCTGTGTGGAGCCTATGTGGTTGGTGTGAACAGTCCAGGCACAGGGCAGGTGGCCCTTCTGGGAAAGGTGGGTGCCGGGCCAGCCCAAGCTGCCACTAGGGAGGACCTGGACAGGCCTGCAGGGGCGGCACCTCAGCTACTAAGAGCCTTCCTGTGTAAGCACCGGCTCCGAGCCCTGCCCAGGAGGGAGGAGAGGACCAGGGTGACCCACGAGGGAGGCGGCCCAGTGTGTGCACACTGCACACCACACACACACACACTCTGCACATAGGAAACACACTGCACACACACACACACCAAACACTGCACATACCACACACATACCAGACACACTGCACACACCACACTGTACATTGCACACACACACACCAAACACACCGTACATTGCACACGCACACAGCAAACTGCACACACCACACACACCAATTACACCGCACACACCAAACACACTGCGCACACCACACACACACCACTGTACACACCACACACACACCAAACACTGCACACACCACACACACACCAAACACTGTACACACCACACACACACACCAAACTGCACACACCACACACTAAACACACACCACACACCAAACACCGCACACACGAAACACACCACACTGTACATACCTCACACACACACCCCAAACACACCACACACACCAAACACTACAATTCACACACACACCAAACACTGCACACACACACACCAAACACACTACACATACCACAGACATACCACACACTGCACACACCACATAAAATGCACACACCACACACTGCACACAGCACACATACCCCAAATACACTGTACACACTGCACACCACACACACCAAACACACTGTACACACCGCACAACAAACACACTGCACACACCACACACCAAACACATTGCACACACCACACACCAAACACATTGCACACACCACACACACCAAACACTACAATTCACACACACACCAAACACTGCACACACACACACCAAACACACTACACATACCACAGACATACCACACACTGCACACACCACATAAAATGCACACACCACACACTGCACACAGCACACATACCCCAAATACACTGTACACACTGCACACCACACACACCAAACATACTGTACACACCGCACAACAAACACTGCACACACCACACACCAAACACATTGCACACACCACACACACCACACTGCACACACCACACAACAAACACATTGCACACACCACACACACCACACTGCACACACCACACAACAAACACATTGCACACACCACACACACCACACACCAAACACATTGCACACACCACACAAACCCCAAATACACTGTACCCACTGCACACCACACACACCAAACACACTGCACACACCACACACCAAACACGTTGCACACACCACACACCAAACACACTGCACACACCACACACCAAACACATTGCACACACCACACTGCACATACCACACACCAAACACATTGCACACACCACACACACCAAACACTGCACACACCACACACCAAACACATTGCACACACCACACACACCACACTGCACACACCACACACCAAACACACTGCACACACCACACACCAAACACACTGCACACACACACCAAACACCACACACCAAACACATTGCACACACCACACACACACACCAAACACTGCACACACCACACACCAAACACACTGCATACACCACACAAACCAAACACACCACACACCAAACACACTGCACACACCACACACACACCAAACACACTGCACACACCACACACACACACCAAACACACTGTACACACCACACACACACCAAATACACTGCACGCACCACACATACCCCAAACACACTGTACGCACCACACACACACCAAATACACTGCACGCACCACACACCAAACACACTGTACACACTGCAATACAAACACACTGCACACACCACACAGACCCCAAATACACTGTACACACTGCACACACCACACACCACATTGCACACACCACACACATCAAACAGTGCACACACCACACACCAATCACACTGCACACGCCACACACCAAACACACTGCACACACCACACACACACCAAACACACTGTACACACCGCACACACACCAAATACACTGTGCACACCACGCATACCCAAACACACTGCACACACCACACACACCCCAAATACACTGTACAAGCTGCACACTGCACACACCACGCACACACCAAACACTGTACACACCACACACCAAATACACTGCACATACCACACACACGCCAAACACACTGCATACACCACACACACCAAACACACTGCACACACCACACACACACCAAACACACTGCACACACCACACACACCAAACACAGTACACACCACACACACACCAAATACACTGCACACACCACGCATACCCCAAATGCACTGCACACACCATACAACAAACACACTGCACACACCACACACACCCCAAATACACTGTACACACCACACCAAACACACTGCACACACCACACACCAAACACATTGCACACACCACACACCAAACACACTGCACACACCACTACAACCAAGCTTGTATTTTAGTAGAGATGGGGTTTCACCATGTTTGCTAGGCAGGTCTTGAACTCCTGACCTCATGTGATCTGCCCACCTTGGCCCTCAAAGTGCTGTGACTACAGGAGTGAGCCATTGCACCCGCCCTAATCTCAGTTTTATATCCCAGCCTTTCAGCTGATGTTTTTTTCTGTGTTCTTTTGCTGGAGTGCAGTGGTGCCATCTCTGCTCACTGCAACCTCTGCCTCCCAGGTTCAAGTGATTCTCCTGCCTCAGCCTCCCAAGTAGCTGGGACTTCAGGTGCTTACCACCACCCCCAGCTAATTTTTTTTTTTTAGACGGAGTCTCTGTAGCCCAAGCTGAAGTGCAGTGGTGTGATCTTGGCTCACTGCAACCTCACCTCCTGGGTCTCAGTTCAAGCAATTCTGCCTCAGCCTCCTGAGTAGCTGGAATTACAGGCATGTACCACCATGCCCAGCTGATTTTTGTATTTTTATTAGAGACAGGGTTTCACCACGTTGGCCAGTCTGGTCTCCAAATCCTGACCTGAGGTAATCCACCTGACTCAGCCTCCCAAAGTGCTGAGATTACAGGTGTGAGCCACTGTGCCCAGCCAACTCCTCCTTGATAGTATTCCATTCTTGTTTCATAAGTACAATTACCCTTTAAGATCTTAGTTACAGATCGGGTGTGGTGGCTCACACCTGTAATCCCAGCACTTTGGGAGGCTGAGACAGGTGGATCACAAGGTCAAGAGATTGAGACCATCCTGGCCAACATGGTGAAAACCCCTCTCTACTAAAATAAAAAAATTAGCCAGGCATGGTGGCACGTGCCTATAATCCCAGCTACTTGGGAGGCTGAGGCAGGAGAATCACTTGAACCCGGGAGGCAGAGGTTGCAGTGAGCAGAGATGGCACCACTGTACTCCAGCCAGGCGACAGAGCGAGACTCTGTCTTTAAAAAAAAAAAATCGGCCGGGCATGGTGGCTCACGCCTATACTCCCAGCACTTTGGGAGGCCGAGGCAGATGGATCACGAGGTCAAGAGATCGAGACCAACCTGGTCAACATGGTGAAACCCCGTCTCTACTAAAAAATACAAAAAACTAGCTGGGCATGGTGGCGCACACCTGTAGTCCCAGCTACTCGGGAGGCTGAGGCAAGAGAATTGCTTGAACCCAGGAGGCAGAGGGTGCGGTGAGCCGAGATCGCGCCATTGCACTCCAGCCTGGGTAACAAGAGCGAAACTCCGTCTCAAAAAAAAAAAAAAATCTTAGTTACATAAGTTTGGAAGTCTTCTTGTATCTCATATGCTGTTTCTATTTTCTGAGTTAGGTTTTTATTTATTTATTTATTCATTTTGATCTCTTCCTTTTTAGAGAAAGGATCTTGCTGTGTTACCCAGGCTGAAGTGCGGTAGCTATTCACAGCTCTCACTAACCAGCATGGGAGTTGTGACCTGCTCCGTTTCCACGCTAACCCTAACCCTAGTGCTCTGCTTCTCCCAGGTCACTGTAGTGGTGCTGAACTTCTTGTGGGTACCCAATGAGCAAAGCACAGTACAGCTCGCAAGTCCTGGGCTCGAGCCGTTCTCACCTCAGCCTCCCCAGTAGCTGGGACTGTGGGGTGTGCCACTATGCCTGGCTCTGTCTTCTTGATTAGGTTTTCCTTAAATGTCTCTTGATGCTTGATGGTTCATTTATTTTTCAGACAGAGTCTCACTCTGTCACCAGGCTAGAGTGCGGTGGCGTGACTCTGCTCACCCTGTGGCTGGGACTATAGGTGCGTGCCACCACACCCAGCTAATTTTTGTATTTTTAGTAGAGATGGGGTTTCACCATGTTGGCCAGGATAGTCTCGATCTCCTGACCTCATGATCCACCCGCCTTGGCCTCCCAAAGTGCTGCGATTACAGGCATCAGCTACCGTGCCTGGCCCAGTTCATTTGTTTTTAAAAATCAATGCCACTAAGACATTCTTTGGAAGCTTATTGTGGGCCGCACTTGTGCACAAGTGTGGTGGCACACACCTGTAGTTCCAGTTACTCCAGAGACTGAGGCAGGGTAATCACTTGAGCCCAGGAATTGGAGGCTTCAGTGAGCTGTGATTGCACCACTGCACTCCAGCCTGGACAGGAGAGTAACAACACCCTGTCTCTAAAAAAAATACATTTTGTAAAACATTTTAAATTTTACTTTTTGAGACAGTGTCTCGCTCTGTTGCCCAGGTTGGAGCGCAGTGGCACGATCTCGGCTCACTGCAGCCTCTACCTCCTGGTTTCAAGCGATTCACCTGCCTCAGCTTCCTGAGTAGCTGGGATTACAAGCATATGCTACCATGCCTGGCTAATTTTATACCAACTCAGTCTTCAAACTCTAAGTGATTTTCATTTTTTGAGACAGGGTTTTACACTGTTGCCCAAGCTAGAGTGCAGTGGTGCGATCATGGCTCACTGCAGCTTTCACCTTCTGGGCTAAGGTGATCCTCTAGCCTCAGCCTCCAGAGCAGCTGGGACTAGAGGTGCCTGCCACCATGCCCAGCTAATTTTTTTCTTTTTGAGACAGAGTCTCACTCTGTTGCCCAGACTGGAGTGCAGTGGTACAGTCTCAGCTCACTGCAATCTCCACCTCCTAGGTTCAAGCGATTCTCCTGCCTCAGCCTCCTGAGTCTCTAGTATCACAGGCTCCAGTCACCACACCTGGCTAATTTTGTATTTTTAGTGGAACCCAGGTTTCACCATGATGGCCAGGCTGGTCTCGAACTTCTGACCTTAGGTGATCCACCCGCCCCAGCCTCCCAAAGTGTAGGGATTACATTCGTGAGCCACCATGTCTGGCCCTAAGTGATTTTTTCTTTTTTGTGTGTGTCTGAGATGGAGTCTTGCTCTGCTGCCCAGGCTGGAGTGCAGTGGCTCGATCTCGGCTCACTGCAACTTCCTCCTCCCGGGTTTAAGCAATTCTGTGCTTCAGCCTGCCGAGTAGCTGGGATTACAGGCATGTGCCACCTCGCCTGGCTAATTTTTTGTATCTTTAGTAGAGACGAGGTTTCACCATGTTAACCAGGATGGTCTCGAACTCTTAACCTCATGATCCACCCGCCTCGGCCTCCCAAAGTGCTGGGATTACAGGTGTGAGCCAATGCGCCCAGCGTGATTTTTAAAAAGCTTAAATGAGGGGGCCGGGCGCGGTGGCTCACGCCTGTAATTCCAGCACTTTGGGAGGCCGAGGCGGGTGGATCACGAGGTCAAGAGATCGAGACCATCCTAGTCAAAGGGGTGAAACCCCGACTCTACTAAAAATACAAAAAATTAGCTGGGCATGGTGGCGCGTGTCTGTAATCCCAGCTACTCAGGAGGCTGAGGCAGGAGAATTGCCTGAACCCAGGAGGCGGAGGTTGCGGTGAGCCGAGATCGCGCCATTGCACTCCAGCCTGGGTAACAAGAGCGAAACTCCGTCTCAAAAAAAAAAAAAAAAAAGCTTAAATCGGATCATGTCATTTCCCAACTTTAAAATGTGCAGAGATGGTCCGGCAATCCCACTTCTGGGTACAGACGCAAAAGAATGAGTCAAAGAGAGATCTGGACGCCGTTGTAGCACTGTTCACAATAGCCAGGAGGGGCAACACAGCAAGCGCCCGGCAGCGGCTCAGCAGCGGGGTCGGTCCACGCAGGGAGCGCTGATCCCCCGGAAGGAAACCCAGGCTCGAACGCAGTCCCTCTGAGGACACGGCTAAGCGAAACGCGCCGGCCATGGAGGGACAGTCCCGCAGGAGAGGGCGGTGCTGGGCCGGGGTTGAGGAGTCGGGACCAGGGAAAGGAACAACCCGGCAGGACCTGAGAGCTTTTCACGCCACTTGACCCGCACACGCAGGAACGGCGCCGACAAACAACTTTATTTCGTGTTCCGCCACCAAACAAATACCGTTTAAACCTGCGGTGGTTTCCCAGTTCCCTTAACCCAGGGCCCCACGTTCTCTGGGTGGAAGCCCAGACCTCCAGGGGGGTGGGGGTCGGCAGGCCAGGCCACTTGGACTCCAGGCGGGCTCCTGTGTGTACGGGTTCCTGGGGCTCCTGGGGCCGAGGGCTTCAGCTTGATGTCTTCTGGCCAATCAGACAAGCACCCCAGGCTCTCGGAATCCCCACGCCATGAGCTTCCAAAAATTAGAGTTTGCATGAAAACCTGGAGGGAGACGAGGGCAAGCGGAGGGTTCTCCTTGGATCCGTTCTGTGCCGGGAAAGCCCTGGGCCCCACAGCCGACCTTCCCTCCCACCTTGCTGGCCGGAATCGGGTCCACTACCCCCTTTTAAAGCCATCGCCATCAAGGGACACAGAATTGCCGTAAGTGGCTCAGCAGAACTGAGTGGAACACCGGTCCCCAAGCCAGTGACGCTGGAGGCCACCCACGTGGACAGAGCAGGGAGAGGCAGGGAGGGGGAGGGCCGGGCTTTGTGGCCACTGCAGTCAGCCTACCAAGTCGCTGAACGAGGCCACTCTGTCACTGTGGAACTGGTCACCGCCGCCACCTGGGGCTGCCGGCTGGTTGGGAGGTGCAGGGGAGGCTCTGGAGAGCTGGAGGAGGGGAGCCGGGGTCTCCGCAGGCAGCTTCTTTCCTGGCAGGCCTATCACTCGTCCCACGCTCATCTCCCCCAGGGGAGGAATTGTAAGCAGCAGACGAAAAGCGGAGGGAGCCAGGGCCACACGGGAGGGACCCAGCTACCGGAGGGGAGGGGACTGCGGCCGAGAGGAGGGACCCAGCTACCGGAGGGGCGGGGACTGCGGCCGAGAGGAGGGACCCAGCTACCGGAGGGGCGGGGACTGCGGCCTAGAGGAGGGACCCAGCTACCGGAGGGGAGGGGACTGCGGCCTAGAGGAGGGACCCAGCTACCGGAGGGGAGGGGACTCCGGCGAGAAGCAGCGGGCACCACCCCACCCTGATGAAGGCCCCCGCCCACACTGATGAAGGCCTCTCCTGTCCCGAGGAGCTTGTGGCCGTTTCCACACCCGTGGAGAGTAGATGGATTTTTAAATCATCTGAAGCTACAGGAAAGATTCGTCCTGAAGCTTTTTTCAAATGAGGTAATGTGTTTTTCTGTCTTGGCCTTTTAATAAATCATGCATTAGGCAAATGGTAACATTTAAACCAATTATGAGCAATTGATCTTAATTTTTTTTAAGAACATAGAACTGAGTTATGACCTTCTTTTTGTGAATATAATACCTTTACCAAAATAAAACAATGAGAGTTATGTCTTATGCATTAGCTCACACTGTTGGAGAAAAACAATTTTTCATTTTTCTTTTTTTGGATGAGAGCACATTATCAAAATTTTTATGTACAAAATAGTATTTCCTTCTTAGTAAATGTAGGGGTTTTGACAATGGCCGTGTTTCACAATAACACAACACCTCTCATCAAAACACTAGGAGTAATTACACCATCTTCATTATACAGATGACAGAAGTTAAGCATCAAAGGTTTATTCGTCACTCACAGTAGGTCAAAATAACCTGAAAAACAACCCAGCATGGGACTTTTTGTTTAAAATGAGTGAATCTCCAAAAGGATAGTAAAAATGGAGTGTGTTTTAAAAGTTTACATTTTTAAAAAATAATGCTTTTAACCCTTATGAAATACAGTGTGATATTGTTATGCATTGGAATTCACACCATAAATCTAAGGGGTGTGTATGCATTTAACTTGAAGGGTGCTCACTTGAGCCACTTTGTGAACATGAGGTCAGGGTCTCCCTTCCATACAGGAATCGACTTATTTGTGTATCCTAGACCTCTGCCCCTTCTCCCTTGGGAGAATCCTGGACTGAGAACATGGGGCTATGTATGCGCTTATTTTCAGCAGCTCACAGTGGCCTTGGACAAGTCTTTTCTCTTCTCTAGGCTTCAGATCCAATCTGAATGGCACAGGTGCCAAACGGGTCATTTGTAACCTGTGACTTCAAAAAAGCTGTTACAGCTCTTTGTACCAAGTGTGCTCTGCAGACATGTGGCACATTTTGTTATGCTCAGGAAGTGTTTTAAACAGTTTCAAATCAGTCTTTTAACATTTTTTAATATTTTGCATAAATATCCAGACGTCCTTTGTCTCCCGGAGCATCTGAGGCTCTGGTGCCCCAGGCTGCATTCCTGCGGGGCCCCGGGGTGGCAGCTGGGCTGCGGTGACCCTTTCCCACACCTCAGGCACCCAATGACTCTGGTCTGCTGGTTCCCCCACCCCACTGCCTACAGGAGCTAAAAAGAAATTATTTAGGAAGTTAGTGAGAGTAAGAATCCTCAGTAAAGTTTCCCTTTTAACAAAAAGCAGCTCCCCCAAATCATTTCTTTTCTAACAAAGAGCAGCCTGTAAAATGGAGCTGCGGACACAGATAAGCAAGCTGGACGCCCGCACGGGTGAGTGCCGGCAGTTGTGCCGATAGAAAACGGCTACCTGGGCTGGGCGCGGTGGCTCACGCCTGTGATCCCAACACTTTGAGAGGCTGAGCGGGGCAGATCGCAAGGTCAGGAGATTGAGATCATCCTAGCCAACATGGTGAAAACCCATCTCTCCTAAAAATACAAAAATTAGCTGAGCGTGGTGACAAGTGCCTATAATCCCAGCTACTCAGGAGGCTGAGGCAGGAACATAGTTTGGACCCAGGAGGTGGAGGTTGTGGTGAGCCGAGGTCATGCCACTGCACTCCAGCCTGGTGACAAAGCAAGACAGTGAATAAAAAAAAAAGAAAGAAAGAAAAGGAGAAGGAAGGAAGGAAGGAAGAAGGCTACTTGAGGGCCAGGCATGTTCAACATGGACCTTCATCTTCTCTTTTCTTTGTCAACCACGTGTACAGCAAAGGAGCGGGCAACATGGCACCAGCCAGGTAGAGACATCATCTGCGTAGTGAAAGACGAGGGTGGGGCAGCCAGCTTCTTTGTGCATTATGTAAATGGTACCCCTGGTCCAACTAATTTTGGACGCTATGTAAATCAGACACTGCCTCTTCAAGATCATCTGTGAAACCCCGTGCATTTCACCAGGAAACTGGAACACCCGCTGGAGAGCTCCCCTCTGCCTGCAGGAGAAAGAGCTTTTCTCTTTTCTCTTTCTTTTGCCTATTAAACCTCTGCTCTTAAACTCACTCCTTGCGTGTGTCCTCACCCTCGATTTCCTTGGCGTGTGGCTCCAAACCTTGGGCATTACCCCAGATACACGACCCTGCTTCACCGCGTCCTTTCCTCTCTAGCCTGAGACGCTGTCACTGCGATAACTCACTTTGCTTGCCCTACTGATCACCTTATAGTCAGGTGGGGTCTGTCTTGTGCCTGTGTCTTTCTCAAGTCAGCATCAGTGGTCAACTATGAGAACTGTTAATTCCAAGAAAAGCCCTTGTACTCATTTCAGTTTGCAATCCTTTTCTCATGAATATTAAAATATTCCTTCAATCTGGGCTTCTTTTCTACCACCAGAAATCCCACCACACCAATCCCATTAATCTGGGCTCAGAGACAGTATTTTCCTTTCTTTTTAAAATAATTTTTGTATTTCTCTCTCTCTCTCTTTTTTTTTTTTATTGTAGTTTAGGTTCTGGGGTACATGTGCAGATCATGCAGGATTGTTGCATAGGTACACACATGGCAAGGTGGTTTGCTGCCTTCATCCCCCATCACCTATATCTGGTATTTCTCCCCTCATTACCCCTCCCCACCCTCCCCACTGACCCGCTGTCCACAGTGTGTGAGGCTCCCCTCCCTGTGTCCACATGTTCTAATTGTTCAACACCTGCCTATGAGTGATACCATGCGGTGCTTGATTTTCTGTTCTTGTGTCAGTTTGCTGAGAATGATGGTTTCCAGATTCATCCATGTCCCTATGAAGGGCACGAACTCATCGTTTTTAATGGCTGCATAGTATTCCATGGTGTGTATGTGCCACATTTTCTTTATCCAGTCTCTTGTTGATGGACATTTGGGTTGGATCCAGGTCTTTGCTATTGTAAACAGTGCCGCAATGAACATATGTGTGCATGTGTCTTTATGATAGAACAATTTATAATTCTTTGGATATATACTCAGTAATGGGATGGCTGGGTCAAATGATATTTCTATTTCTAGGTCCTTGAGGAATCGCCACACTGTCTTCCACGATGGTTGAACTAATTTACACTCCCACCAACAGTGTAAAAGTGTTCCTATTTCTCTACATCCCCTCCAGCATCTGTTGTCTCCAGATTTTTTAAGATCACCATTCTAACTGTCGTGAGACGGTATCTCAATGTGGTTTTGATTTGCATTTCTCTAATGACCAGTGATGATGAACATTTTTTCATATGCTTGTTGGCCTCATAGATGTCTTCTTTTGTAAAGTGTCTATTCATATCCTTTGCCCACTTTGGATGGGCTTGTTTTTTTCTTGTTAATCTGTTTTAATTCTTTGTAGATTCTGGATATTAGCCCTTTGTCAGATGGGTAGAATGCAAAAATTTTTCCCATCTAAATTTGTTGCCCAGATTCAATCACAATTAAACATTCATACATAGGGGACTGCGAAAAGGTGGAAAAGAGATTAAACACAACGGATTTTCTCAAAAGACTTAACTTCTGTTTTGGAAAACCTAAAACTCACTATAAATAGAGTTCCTCATAGAGCACAATGTAATAATGGGAAAAGCAATCAGTTATGAATTCTTCAGTGTTTGCTGAAATCTGTTCTGTTTATTGTCTTTTCTTCTCTCTCTTTCTCTCTCTCTCTCTCTCTCTCTCTCTCTCTCTCTCTCTCTCTCTCTCTCTCTCTTTCTCTCTTTCATTCTTTTGCCGAGGCTGGAGTGCAATGGTATAATCTCGGTTCACCACAACCTCCGCCTCCCAGGTTCCAGCCAGCGATTCTCCTGCCTCAGCCTCCGAGTAGCTGGGATTACAGGTGTGTGCTAATTATTGTATTTTTAGTAGAGATGGAGTTTCACTATGTTGGCCAGGCTGGTCTTGAACTCCTGATCTCAGGTGACCCACCCACCTCGGCCTCCCAAAGTACTGGGATTATAGGTGTGAGCCACCGCACCCAGCCAATTCTGTGTATTGTATCTTTTTAAAATTAAAATAATTGTAGTAACAAAACACATAACATAAATACACTTCCAAATATTTAAACAGGATGTATAACTCTTTTTGCTCTTTAAACATAATAATCTGTCATATTCCCCACATTCCTGTTATATGTAAGTATAAAATTTACCATCGTAACCATTTTGAAGTCTACAGCTCCATGGTGGCAACATTCACATTGCTGTGCAACAAATTTTTAGAACTTTGTCGCCTTGCAAAACTGAAATTCTGTACCCATGACGCTAACAGCGACGTCTCATTTTCACGAGTCTGCCCACCTCCGGGCAAGTACCTTCTCCTCTCTGTCTGTGAATGTGATTGCACTAGCTACCTTCTATGTGGGATCCTGCAGTATCTGTCTTTTTGTGACTGACTTCTTTCACTTAGCATAATGTCCCCAAGGCCCAGCTACTGTGTTGTCTCATTTAACTCTTAAGGCAGTCCTGGGAGATGGGTCTTATTTACAGATGAGCAAACGGAGGTTCCAACAGACGTCCAGTGTCACCTGACAATGCGCAACAGGTCAAGGTTTCAAATTCCAGTTAAAATCCCTGTGGTGGGGCTGGACACGGTGGCTCACACCTGTAATCCCAGCACTTTGGGAGGCCGAGGCGGGCAGATCACCTGAAGTCAGGAGTTTGAGACCAGCCTGACCAACGTGGTGAAACTCTGTCTCTACTAAAAATACAAAAATTAGCCAGGAGTGGTGGCCGGCACCTGTAATCCCAGCTACTCAGGAGGCTGAGGCAGGTGAATCACTTGAACCTGGGAGGCAGAGGTTGCAGTGAGCTGAGATCACACCACGGCACTCCAGCCTAAGTAAATAAAGAATAAATCCCTGCTGCTACCTTGTAGGCCAGGGTTTCTCAAAGCAGAATCTGCTGGGGCGTGGGAGGACACTCCAGCATTTCCCGGAAGCTCTGCTGCTTTCTACAATGTATGTAAGTTTTATTTCTATCTTGCTGGCTATCTTTTCCTTTCTGCCTTTTATCTGGGGGAGAGAGTTGGGCTGGCTCAGGTGCAAATACTTAATCACACTTCTCGTCTATTGGTGCAATCTCTCCTGTGATCCGTAGGAATCTGCGCTATTAATGTGTTTCCTTTTCCTCCCCCATCCGAGATTCTTCCTCCTGCCGTCTTCTAAGGCACAGGTGTTGGCTGTAGCTTGAACAGGACAAATATCCTTATAAAGTCGCCGTGTTGGCGTGTGCATGCATGGGTGTGTGTGTGTGTGTTTCAAGCCACAGATTTAACTCTCTATTTGCCACTGTTCTTATTTTGAAATTTGTTTTGCATTGTTCTTAGTTATACCAAAGTTATTACTTTTCACATTTTTAAGAATCAACAGGTCCACAGATCTGTAAAACATATCACAAAAAGGAGCAAATTCTGTTCATCCACTCCTCCTATTATTCTTTTCAGAGATGTTTTCAACACATTTAGCTGAGTTTTAGTATTTATCGTCAAATGGCATGTTTATCTTATTTCTGTTTCTATTTACTAAAATCATCTGTCATATCCCTAATATTGCTGATGTGCCTTAAGCTTTCTTTCACGTCCCTCTTCCCTGTGTGAGCCCCTTCTGTCCCTCATTCCAACAATCTTTCTAACATACATTTCTTTAACTTGTATTTTAGGTTCAGGGGTCCATGTGCAGGCTTGTTATGTAGGTAAGTTGCATGTGACGGGGCTTTGTGTACAGATTATTTCATCCCCCAGGTGATAAGCCTAGTACCCGAGAGGGAGAGATTTCCATCCTCACCGTCCTCCCTTCACCCTCAGTTAGGCCCTAGTGTCTACTGTTCCCTTCTTCGTGTCCATGTGTATTCAATGTCTTGCTCCCACTTATGAGTGAGAACACGTGGCACTAAGTTTTCTGTTCCTGGGTTAGTTTGTTTAGGATAATGGCTTCCAGCTCCATCTATGTCACTGCAAAGGACATGCCCTCATTTGCTTTTTATGTCCCTGTCATATTCCATGGTGTATATGTACCACGTTTTCCTCATCCAGTCTACCGTTGATGGACATCGACTTTAATTCCATGTTTTTGCTCTTGTGAATAGTGCTGCGGTGAACATATGCGTGTATGTGTTTTTATGGTAGAATGATTTACAGCCTTTGGGCATATACCCAATAATGGGATTGTTGGGTCAATTGGTAGTTTTGCCATGCGTCCTTCTAACACACATTTTTCTCTATCAGTATTCTGCTAATTTTTACGAACATACAAGCCCTAAGCTGAAACACCTTTTGCTTCCTTGACTTTCTCTGCTTTCCCTTGAGCTAATAAGTGTTATGCTTTTATTTGCTTAGATATCGGTGCTTGCGCTCACATGGTCGGAACAATCTGTTACTCTGTCTGTGTTTGCTTCCTGAAGGAGCCTCCTGCTCTGCTGAGCTGCCCCAGCCTGGCTGGGTGCCTAAGGCCTGAGCGCCACTTCCCCAGGTTCACCCTTCACCATCTTCCCGGCATCCCCCTTCCTCTCCAGGGCTGGATCCCCTGTTTCCCGTATGCAGAGTCCTTCTTTTTCTCTGTTTGGTGAAGTGCGTTCTGCGCTTTATGCTGGGGATTCGGTATGTGACATTTCTTTCTTAGATTTTCATGTCTGAAAATGTCTTTATTCTTACCCCATATTTGATTAAACATCCCATATGTTCAAATACTAAACCGGCCATCAATCTTCATTTGAATTTTAATGCGCTGATCTACTATTTTGGAACTTCCAGTATATTATTGAGAAAATGGAAATTACTCTGATTCTAATTTTTTTAATGTGGTAGAAATGCACACCCCTGATTCAAAAATTATCAAAGATGTTGGTTTACTGCTAGAGGAAAAGAGAAAGAAATGCGATTGTCTCAAATCACTAGTCTTCTCAGTACTTTAAAGTTTACCTTGGATTTCCCAGCATTTATTTTTAAAATGCATCTATGTGGTCACATGTGTATTATGTTTGTTACTTCTAGTGGCTACGTGACATTCCACGGTAAGCACCTATGGTCATGTCCACACCCGCTCCTGATTGATGGAAAATTCAGTTGCTTCCGTCTTCCCGCTAACACGCACAGTTACTTACCCACAGCCCAGCATGAGAATGACCCTGGGTTATTTACCACACACAGGACTGCAGAGAAAGGACATATATATCTATATATTCACAATTTTATGTGATTCCACTAATTTGCTCTTTAGAATGGCTAAGCCAGATTTATTTTGCCCCCAGCAGTGGCAGGGATCCCATTATGTTACATCCTTACCAACTCTTGGAGTTAATCTATCCTGCTCAGTATCCCCACCTGATGGGCATAAAATGGTATCATGTAATGCTCTCTTTTACATTCTTAGTTTAGTAGTTAGTTTGAATGCATCTTCAACTCTTAGGCTTCTCCTTTTGTAAGTATATTCCTAGGCATTTAGAATAATCCAAGTGGTTGCTTTTTACAAATTTTATATTTTTAATTTTCATGGGTACATAGTACGTGTAAACAACGGACTGCTTTGAAAGAAAGTCACATCTATTTCAGCATCTGTGCTAGTGTTGATATTCATCATTGCTTCAGCATCAGGTGGACTCTCAAACCAGGACAGCATTGCACAAATTGTAGGGTGTGGGCTCCTCTCTAATGTGGATGTGTTGGGAAGAGGTTGTGAGTGTTCAGTTTGAGAGTTCTGTTCTATCCTACACCGCATGAATAAAGCCAAGTGTAATGATCCGTGTTCACAGCAGTTCTAAGGAGGACTCCCTTTGTGATGGAACAGTGAGGAACAACTGACTGGAGAAGGAGGTCTTTGAGTGGCTGCTAATGGATCGGGAGGAATTCTTGTTACCAATCCTCCATCGCCGCAAAGCACGTTGGTGAATGAAGCTAAGAATGGAACTCCATTAGACACGATGAAGCTGATATGAGCACAAGGAAATGATTTACAGTCTGGGGAGGTAAATTAGAATATGAAAGCCTGTAAGCAAAGTAACTTAGACAATAAACAGGTACATAAGTTAGTGAATTTAAGCATAAACACCCTCTCCCAGCTTCCCAAATACCAACTTTTC
This sequence comes from Aotus nancymaae, assembly GCF_030222135.1. Taxonomy (NCBI): domain Eukaryota; kingdom Metazoa; phylum Chordata; class Mammalia; order Primates; family Aotidae; genus Aotus; species Aotus nancymaae. The sequence continues at coordinate 3,984 of NW_026988560.1, read as the reverse complement.
CTACCACAGTTTGACATTTTTATTGTGATTTTTCAGAGTTTCTGGAAAATGAAAATAACCATCTCTATGTATAATGTGAAGTTATTTGCATAGATCATGTTTACTAGTTTTAAGCACTCTTAGTAGCAATTAATTTTAAACTTCTGTGCATGAAATTCTTAAGATAGCTGATATGTGTGCCCTTCTTATGGCTAATGAAAAAGTCAAAGCTTGTTAGAAAAACATTTCATATTTTTGCTGAGTCATCTTTTCTATAAATGTCATCTTTTTCTTTTTGCAATAACTAAACTATAATAGAAAAGAATAGAGTGGGCATGCCTGTCCCTACTTTGGCTCCAGGATAATGGAAAATTTGTATCCACGCAGGCTAAATGATCTGAGTCCTGTGGCTCAGCTGCAGAGACCCCATCACTCACATTGGTGGTGACACATTGCATCAGTGTCCCGATGAGCAGCCCTGCTGGTCTAAAAAGAGACCCTTTTAGTCCTTAACAATACATTAGATGTCAGTTATTTTATTTTATTTTTGAGACGGAGTCTCACTCTGTCACCCAGGCTGGACTGCAATGGCGTGATCTCAGCTCACTGCAACCTCTGCCCCCTGGGTCCAAGAGAATCTCCTACCTCAGCCTTGCCAGTAACTGGGATTATAGGTGCCTGCCACCGCACACAGCTAATTTTTGTATTTTTAGTGGAGACGGGGTTTCGCCGTTTTGGCCAGGCTGATCTTGAACTTCTGACCTCGTGATCCACCCGCCTCGGCCTCTCAAAGCACTAGAATTACAGGCATGAGCCACTGCACCTGGCCTGGATGCCAAATTTTAACAAAAACATGTTTGCCTTTCGCAGAATCAATAATAAAATGTGTTTTCTACCCATCAGGTAGTGCTTTAACAGATCATTTTTGTGAATTTGAGTATTTCAAGGGACAAACATTCCAGAAAATGAATACATGTTAAATACTCATAATTATGGATACCCTCTGCTTATGGTAAAATATATACTTTAAATTTTGCTCTCATCCATTAAAATATAGGCTGGAGAGTGATGCAACGCAGATTTCGTAGATAAGACTACGGCTGCCACTACCACTTCAAAATAATGTGGTTCATGACTTACGAGGTTTTATCTGAATCTCCTTTTCCTCCACACTTACTTTGGAAGAATATTACTCCATAATTCATAGTAAATAATGCAAAACTTTGAGGACTTAATAAGTGGTCCTAAGATACAGAGAAATGGCTTGGAAGCAATTTTTCCTTCCATTATTTGTAATACTTTTTTAGAATTATGGGGTGGATAATATGTTTACACTTTAAATCTTTTGCTTGAACATAGTGTAATCCATTATCACCGTGTGCTCAAAAACTTAGAACAATAAACACACACGCACACAGAGATCATTAGTGCACTGTGCCTTTAATTATCACAAAGTGCACAGAGGTACACATATGCAATCACCGCCAATGTCAGGAAACAGACATTTAGGGACATCCAGAAAATGCCACAGCAGCCTCCTCCGATCACTGGCTTCATCCTCCCTAAAGACAACCATCATTTCAAAAGGATAAACAATTTTCCTCATGGAGTCCAATATTGGAGACTTTATTTAGGAGACTCATTCATGTGACTGGGTGTGACCTTCATTCGTTCATTTGTATTACGTATTGCTTATCATTGTGTGAATACACTAACGTGTATCCATTTCACTGGTGAGACACACTTGAATTGTTTTCAGTGTGCAGATCTCCTGAGTAATGCTGCAATGACTATCCTGGCACATGTCTTTGTGGTCATTTGTGTGGAGTTCGGTTGAGTATAGTCCAAAAACTGAAATGGCTTAACCATGGGGTCTATATTGGGAGGGCCGCCGGGAGGCACTAGCTTGGCCAGATGCGGCCATGGGGAGGCCGGGGACGGGACCTGTGGATAAAGGCTGCCCCAGAGGCAGTAGCTGGGCCTGAGCAGAGGCCATGGTGATGCCACGAGCTGGGCCCACAAGGACCTGGTGCAGGCAGGAGCTGGGCCTGTGGAGGCCAGGCCTGGAGAGGAAGCTTAGGGCCTGGAATGGCCGCCAGGAGGCAGGAGCTGGCCCGGGAGAGACTGTGATATGCGAGCTGGGCTGAGGACCTGGGCCTACACTCAAGGCCAGTGCAAGGCGAGAGCTGGGTCCGGGGGGGTTGCCACAGGCACGAGCTGGGCCCAAACGGGCCAGTGTGAGGGAGGTGCTGGGCCTGTGGACGCAGCTGGGATGCAGCCAGGCAGCCAGGCAGGATCTTGACAAGGGGAAGCTGCCAGCACACAGCAGCTGGTGCTGGGGAGGCTGTGGGGGGTCCAGAGTTGGGCCCGGAGGCCCAGTCCCGCTGGCCGTGGGAGGCCCAAGCATTGGGTCCTGAAGTCCACCTCTGCAGGTACAGTTTTTACCCTCCCGGTGGCCCCCCCAACATGGGTGCAATACGTCATCGCGTGGGCCCCTCCAGGGCCAGGTTCTACCACCCAGCAGCTCCCTGGGGCCCAGCGCCTGCCTCCCGTCGACGTCTCCAAGATGTCCAGCCTCTGCCTCCCAAGGCCCGGAACGTCCTCCTGGCCGCGTCTATGGGCCCATGTTTTGCCTCCCAGCAGCCTCTTTTGGCTCGGCTCCTGGGGGCCGAGCGCGGTGGCTCACGCCTGTAATCCCAGCACTTTGGGAGGCTGAGGCAGGTGGATCACTAGGTCAAGAGATTGAGACCATCCTGGTCAACATGGTGAAACCCCGTCTCTACCAAAAATACAAAAAAATTAGCTGGGCATGGTGGCGCATGTCTGTAATCCCAGCTACTCAGGAGGCTGAGGCAGAAGAATTGCCTGAACCCAGGAGGCAGAGGTTGTGGTGAGCTGAGATCATGCCATTGCACTCCAGCCTGGGTAACAAGAGCGAAACTACGTCTCAAAAAAAAAAAAAAAAAAAACAGAAAACAAAAAATTAGCTGGGCATGATGGCACGTGCCTATAATCCCAGCTACTCAGGAGGCTGAGGCAGGAGAATTGCCTGAACCCAGGAGACGGAGGTTGCGGTGAGCCGAGATCGCGCCATTGCACTCCAGCCTGGGTAACAAGAGCGAAACTCCGTCTCAAAAAGAAAAAAAAAAAAAAAAATTAGCTGGGCATGATGGCATGTGCCTGTATTCCCAGCTACTCAGGAGGCTGAGGCAGGAGAATTGCCTGAACCCAGGAGATGGAGGTTGCGGTGAGCTGAGATCGCGCCATTGCACTCCAGCCTGGGTAACAAGAGCGAAACTCCGTCTCAAAAAAAAAAAAAAATACAAAAAATTGCTGGGCATGATGGCACGTGCCTGTAATCCCAGCTACTCAGGAGGCTGAGGCAGGAGAATGCCTGAACCCAGGAGGCAGAGGTTGTGGTGAATCGCGATCACGCCATTGCACTCCAGCCTGGGTAACAAGAGCAAAACTCCGTCTCAAAAAAAAAAAAAAAAAAAAAAAAAAGGCTGCTGGGAGGCAAAACATGGGCCCATAGATGTGGCCAGGAGGAGGATGTGGGCCTAGGGAGGCATAGGCTAGACCTCCTGGAGAGGCTGACAGGAGGCCGGAGCTAGGGCCCAGGGGGCCTTTGGGAGGCAGGAGCTGGCCCGGGAGGGCCCAACCTGATGACGTTTTGCTCCCATGTGGAGGAGATGCCAGGAGGGCAGGAGCTGGGCCTGGAGAGGCCAACTTCAGGACCCAATGCATGGGTCTGCTGAGGCCAGCAGGAGGAGGCCAGAGCTGGACCAGCAGAAGCCGACTCGGGGACGTTTGGGGCCTGGAGGCGCTCTGGGAGAGCAGTAGCCAAGCCTGGACAGGCCAGCCTGAGACATGAGCCAGGTGGGTCTGGAGAGCCTGAGTCGAGGGCCTGAGCTTTCGGTCCTACAAAGGCTGCCGGGAGCTGGGTAGGAGCCGAGTCCACAGAGGGTGCTGCAAGGCCAGGCTGGAAGGTGGGCCGCTAGATGC